>NC_066592.1:2642500-2660000 GCF_905475345.1 Vespula vulgaris
AAAATATATACGTGCTCGTTGTTTTATGCATATATATACACACACACACACACACACACACATACACATATGTATAGATATTTATTTCTCTCGATTAGAGGACGAGAATGTATGTATCGCGCATACCAGATGTGTTTTATTTTGCAATGAGACAAGGCTAAGAAACTTCGTTAAATACATTCGCCATGTGTAACGCACACGTGTTATAACGTTCTTAAAAAAATCACTATAGATTTTCCGACACGTGCATGAATACGTTTCGAATATCTATTGGATTCTATCATATTGGATTGGTTTAAATATAACGTAATTTAATTATTAATCTAGCGTGTATGTGTCACGTAAGAAAAAAGAATGAGAGAGAGAGAGAGAGAGAGAGAGGGAGAGAGTTTACGCAAATACGCACGCTTTGAATATATTTATGTTATTATGCATGTAGTAATAATTGCGACGCGTTAATCACGAACGACTCGTCGCTCTCGTCACCAGGCTAGGAGAACGGTTTTTTTTTATTGTGCTGGTAGTAGTTTCTTTTTATTTTTTTTATCATTTTCTTTTATTATTTTTATCTTCTTTTTTAATGTTTCTTTTTTTATTCTTTTTTTAAGCATTACACCGCAAAAGATTCACACAAGGTATGGGTGCGTTGAACGATATCACTCTTGCAATAATTTGAAAAAAACACGGTTGAATTTTTGCTCAACTTATGTTCAAATTATTTCTAAATACGCTTGTAAATGCATTCTTTTTTCTTTTTTTCTCTCTCTTTCTCTCTTCCTCTTCTCTCTTACTTTAATTAAAGACGAGGATATAAAATGGAAATTCTGTTGTTCTTTTTATTCTTTTTTCTCTGTCTCTGTCTCTCTCTCTCTCTCTTTTTTTTCTTTTTCTTTTTTAAAGTAAGTCAAACAATTTAGAACATCATTTATAATCGTTCTAGCAATTAGAAATATATAATCGACGAATCTTTTATTTCAATTGAGAGACGTTATCACCTGTTCCCGGTCGTGATAACGTGTTCGTAATCGTTTCAATTAAATTATTTAATCGAAATAGATTCGTTCTGAAAATCATGAAACGGCGTTTAAGTTTGTGTCAAGCCCTCCCGCCACCATAATTTCCTCTCGGCTATTTCAAGAAAATCTACGCGAATCTATCTTTGTACCTGACAGCGGCGAATAAAGTAGAATAATATTATTCTCTTTACCGGAAAATATAGTATCTATGTATATTCCTTGTGGAAAATAGATAGATATCGTTACGTACATATATATATAAATAGATAAATAGATACGCATTCTGATAAATGTATCGAGTCGTGAAATGTGACAGAAACATGGAGCGTTCGCGTAAGAGAGTAGCTCGATCGGGCAATTCATCGACTTGGACGTTAGAGTAGTAATTACAGTGCTAAGACAAATTGATAGTGCCGGACTTAAGGTTAAGTGCCGCTAACAATTACTCGTTATGCAAACTCGTCGACGACGAATAGAGAATACGATTGTAAAGAGACCTCGTATTCTCGAGGCCATTTTTTCAATACATAAAAGAAAGAAAGAAAGAAAGAAAGAAAAAAAGAGAAGAAATTCATAATGTACATATTTTTTTTTTATTTAACCGATCCGGTATCTATTTATTTCTATAAAATGATAATGTAAAGAGATAGGAAAAAAACAAACAATATATATATATTATATATATATATATATGTTGTTGTACACGTTTGCGCGGGCTCGTTCGATTTAAAATGGTTTAAAATGGTTACGTGTATTTAAGTATGTCGTACGTGCTTTAAGACGAAAACTTTACGATATAACGTCCAAGAACGCGGGAATAAAGTATATATTCGTGACGCGTTTGTATATGTATGTGTATATCTATCTCTCCCTCTTTATCTCTCTCTTTCTCCCTATATATGCGAGGGTCTCAATGATCGCAAATATTCGCTGCCAACATGCGCCCTTTTCGACAATTTCAAGAGACGCCTCGCGTTAATGTCGAACATTAGTCTTCTTTACCAACATGTCTCTCGTGAGAGATACGTGTGTGTGTATGTATACTAATATACATAAAGATATATGCATAAATATATAGTGTGTCGCTCGTGGAGTCGCTTATTATTAGGTTTACAATTCGAGAATTAGGAGACTGAATCTCTTTCTCTCTCTCTCTCTCTCTTTCTCTGTCTGTCTGTCTGTCTGTCTGTTTCTCCCTCTCTTTCTCTTTCTTTCATTTGCCTTCAGCCACATTCGTATTCGAAGACTACACTCGCATTCCAAGACGTACGTCTTGTGTTATGTTAGTCGCGAGTGAGTTTCTTAAGTCGTTTAAGCAAGCATGACGACCTTTTCTCCCCCTTTTTTTTCTTTTTTCAATAAAGCGTTCTCATTTCATTGTGAATTACAAAAAAAAAAGGGAAATTCTAACGGAGATTGTTTCGCCTCCCGTTGTACTGTTAACGGGGTCAGGGCCAATGATTTCGAATGAATATGATATGAGAAAGAAGAAAGAAACAAAGGAAGAAAAAAAGAAAGAAAGAAAAAAGAAGAAGTGAACGAGTAGAGCAAAGCAATTAAAAAAAAAAAAAAAACGAAAATAAATAAAAAAAAAAGAAAGAAAGAAAAAAGGGAAAAAGGAAAAAAAAGAGAGAAAAACGCTCCGTTTAAAAACTCGAATGTTGCGCGTTAACGCCCGATAATAACCGAGCGCGTGCGAACGATAACGAAAAGACAGGAACAACTGCATGGATCGACGTTCGAAGACTTTCGAACTCTGTGTTAGCTCGTAGCCGCCAATCGGGGAAGCTCTTATCGCACTGTTTATGTCTCATCGAGTAGTAATACGACCGTAGTGTGTAAATGCAGTATATATGTATACATTTGTGAGTATATATATACATGTATATATATATATACATATATAATTATACATGTATGTACGTAGGTATATATATAGGCATATGTGTTGAGGGAACGCTCCAATGAAAGTCGGCGACAATGTCCGATCGATTCTTAATTGCGCTGTAAATCTATTCACCTGTCAGACCTTACCGCGCACCTTCTCCTCTTCCTCCCCCTCCTCCTTCACCACCTCATCCACCTCCTTTTTATGTCCCTCCCCGTTTAGCTTTCAATGCTTCGGTGCAATAAACTCTCACGCGCTTGCATCTTCTCTCCCCTCAGTACACTCGTCCCCCTTTAAACCATCCTGCTAATTGCTTATATATTTATAGTCTCTTCGCTAAGAAGACTACTTTTTTCTTTTTTTTTCCCTTTTTTTTTTTGTTACTATAACGTAATACGTGTAGTATATTACTCGCCTAAGTAATAACGCGCATTCTACTCTGACCTTTTTTTTCCTTCTTATTTTTATTTTTATTGATTTTAAAAAACGACTCATTATTCGATCATCGAGTTTACAAATTTTAAATATTTTTCATTCCCATTTTCATTTTTTCTTTCCTTTCTTATTTCTTTCTTTGTTCTACTGGCATGAGTATCGATCGAATCAGAAAAAGTCATCGAGATTTCGGAGCACGTACGAATTTCTCAGGATATTTTGAAAGCGGAGGCTCGATTAATCCGTGCATCTTGGCGTCGTTCGAGAAACTACCCCCTTCCCCGTCTCTCTGCAAACTCCACCTCCGCCCACCTCCGCCCACTTCTACCCATCTCCCTCCGACCCCCGAGAATGCGGCACATCCGCAAAGCACGTCACGTAAAGAAAAATAAGTCCTCGAAAGTGCCGACGGCAGCCCGTCCGACGACGAATCGATTACGTTACAGTTGGATGTTTCTTTAAATATGAAGTCGTGTCTCGTACAAAAGTAATACGATACTTTCTGAATCACGTCAAACTTAAATATAATATATATGTGTGTGTGTGTGTGTATATATATATGTATATATACATACCATATACATCTAATGTTAAATCTATCGTGAAAATACTATAGTTATGAAACTTCGTCTAACTAGGTAACGAGACTCGATTATATTTGAAAGAACTTTGACCGATGTATATACAACGATACCTTGAACATAGATACGTGGGAAGATCCAAGCACGGTTTTTCTTATTTTCTCAATACTTCCCACTCGATCGAGTTTGACCGAGTCGACGGTAGAAATAAAGTTTTTAGAAATGCATCCACCGATATCTTCTTTTCTCTTCTCCATCTTTTCTCGTCAACATCAACGACTCGTTTTATACATACTCCGAATCGGAGAAACAACGTTAGTAGGGTATCCATAAAAAGCCATATGTACTATTTCGTTATCTCGAGTTGCGAGCGATACCAGAAATCTACGTGAAATCGTTCCCCTCATTTCCAAGCCCTTCCTCCCCTCACCCTTACTACCACCCTTCCTTCTCCTCTTTCCTTTATTAAATAAGTTTCTTCGATTGATTCCATTTAAAATTTCTGACGATCAAATGAGGAGAGAGAGACAGGTGATCGATATATAGATATTCCGTTCCTACTATACGTCTGGTTGCCACGTTACCAAATTAAACTCGATTAGACGATCTACGAAGAAACAGAGTTAAGAGAGAGAGAGAGAGAGAGAGAGAGAGAGAGAGAAAGTTCCCGTCAATTTGTGCTGGCACCTGCAGAAGCCTTAGCCTTTTAAAATAGACTCAATTTGCACAATAATATAATATAAGCCGGTTTGAAAACGACTCGAAAATATTTCAGGGTCAACGGTGGATAGGCCGTCCTCGTCGAAACCGTTGATCGAATCCTTTCGAACTAGAGAGGAAAGATATGAGAGAAGAGAAGAGAAGAGGATAGGGAAGAGAGAGAGAGAGAGAGAGATAGAGACAGACAGACAGATAGACAGAGAGAGAGAAAGAGAAAGAGAGGAAGACTCCAAGTAGATATTGGGTATTGAGATAATAGGGAAGTGAACGTTTATACGTAAGTAAGTACTTGCATGTTTCGAGATTGGAGTCTATATGATCCATGCAAAAATGAGTGTCGGTAATGGTAAATGAATATCCATTATGAGGGAAATGAACGAAGCAAGATAGAGATAAATATACAGGAAAAGAGAAAGAAAGAAAGAAAGAAAACAATATATATATATATATATATATACATATATAGAGAGAGAACGCAATGTCGCGGATAATCATCGTCCTCACCTCATGCGCTTGCACGGCCTCCTTAACACAGGCGACGATCTCGTCGACCTTGACGATACATGCCGTCTCCGTCGGCGAGCTTCGTCGTCGAGGATGACAAGGATGCGTCGTAGAAGACGTAGCAATCGTAGTAGTAGCGACGGCGGTGGCGGCGGCGGCGGCAGCGACGGCGGCGGTGGCGGCGGTGGTGGTGTTAGTAGTAGTAGTAGTAGTAGTAGTAGTAGTAGTAATAGCTTTTGCCGTGATGCTGGCTGTTGTAACAGCCGTTGTTCTGGTCGTTTTGCTTTTTGTCGTACTCGTACTCGTCGTTGTCGACGTAGTAGTAGTGGTCGTTGTTGTTGCCGTCGTCGTCGTTGTTTTCGTCGAGGAAGAACATAATTCTTGATGAAGATCGGTAGCGAGTTCTTGGTAACAAGATTCGCCAGAACCTCGTCTACTACCGGCGATACACATCGCCCTTCGAAAAAGTGCAGCAACGACCGCGCAAAGGCCGCATTGCGTTCCGTTAGCGCTTCCTCTACTTGACAGGGAGCCGCCATTGCTCCGAGCCGTTTTCGTCGTCGTCGTCGTCGTCGTTGTTGTTGTTGTTGTTGTCGTCGTAGTTATCGTCGCCGAGGAAGAATAAGGTGGTGTAGTACGTCGACGAGTTTTCGTCCCGCTTCCGGGATGTCGCGAACCGGAGCTACGCGATGCGGAACGTGAACCGGAACGTGAACCGGAGCGGGAAGCTGCCGAGCGGGAGCCCGCCTCGCGAGTCTGGGACGCCAGTTTTGGGCCTTCTACATATATATCTCTTTTTCTTCTTCTTCTTCTTCTTCTTCCTCTTCTTCGTCTTTTTTCTCTCTTTTTCTTTATCTTTTTCTTCTAATTCTTCTTTTTATTCTTCTTCTTCTTTTTCTTTCTTTTTTCCCCTTTAGGTACGTTCGTGAATTCACCGCGTCAACCACAACATCAACCAAAATGTCCGTCCGAAGTCTTTGATAACTACGGTGATAACTATGCAACCCCCAAATAAAACAATCCTTTTTTCCTCTTCCGCTTTCTTCTCCTTTCTCTTTCTTTCTTTGTCACTCTTTCCCTCTCTCTCTCTCTCTCTTTTTTTTTATGTACGTTCGTATATCTCGTATATGTATCTTCTCACGCTTCCATATCACACGGCAACGATCTCAAGAAGAGAAATCCATGCACCATCCACATGCACCATTCGACTATCTGTGTCCGTCTTATCTCTTTATCGAACGTTAATGCTTGCTGAACTATATATGTAAGTATATATGTATATATATGTGTGTGTATGTATATATATATATATATATATGTATGTATGTATGTATAAACGTCGATCGATCCGAACGAAAGAATATAGAATATATTCTTATTCTCGCACTTGCACGGCTGGTTTCTTGACGTCTAAAGACCTAACGCTTCCAGATACCTTTGATTTTCAATAATATTTGAATGGGTTCGTAAGAAGGGGAGAGAAAGAGAGAAATACTTCTTAGATCGTACCACATCAACGATTTATTCGCTAACTGCGTTATATATGGAATTAATAAAGTAGACAGCGCGCGCCGGAAATGGACCAAGAGAGAGAAAGAGTTAAGATAGAGAGAGAGATAAAGATAGAGAGAAAGAGTCAGAGAGAAAATCGATCACCCGATATACCGTCCAGAGAAATAAATGAAGAAGTCTTTTATTATCTCTTTCGATATTACTCTCGTCTTTAGAGCTATCGCATGTATATACGTGGTATATGTTATGCATACGCACATACGCATACATACATACATAGATACGTATATATATATATATATATATATATATATATATATATATATATGTATGTATATGTGATATGTTGTAACTTAGCAATGCGTTCAAATGTAAGTATATCTCGTAAGTATATCTCTTAAGTATATCTCTTAAGTATATTGGTAAGCAAAGTATAAAGAAACATAGAAAGGAAAGATGGCACGCGTCAAACGTCTTCACGATTTTCTTTTGATAATGTTATTATATGTATGCACACTTTTCTTATAAAGTCTCGTATTTATGTATTCATATATATATACGTACATCATTGCGATACTTTTCTGACGAACGTTTCGATATGATGAATAAACAGGAAAACTCTTTCTCTCTCTTTTTTTTTTCTTTCTTTCTTTTACTTTCTTTCTTTCTTTTCTTCCTTTTTTTTTCTTTTTTATCCTCTGCGATAAGATAGATAAAGAACGGAATGCAACGCAAAAATTCTGGGTTAGTAGCGAGGGTAGAAAAAAAATATTTAAAAAAGAAAAAGAAAAAGAAATAAATAAAATGAAAAAAGAAAAGAAATGAAAAAGAAATTAGGAGAAAAAGGGCCGCAGTCTTTGTTCCCTTCGACCTCGTTTTCACGTAGAACTTTTGTTCTCGGGTGTAGTGAAGGTGGAAATGGGAGGAGATGGAATAAGAAGTAATTAGAAAATTGTCGAAAGTATTTCTCGATGTTTCAACGTTTGTAAAACTTTTTCGAGGCAAAAAAAGAGATTGGAGAGAAGCGTGAGGGAGAAAGAAAGAAAGAAGGAAAGAGAGAAAAAAGAAAAAAAAAATTATAAGTCGTAATGAAGTATTAGAAAAATGCTATTTGAAAATGCTGTTATACAAAGCTTGTTTCGAAGATAAAGCGTGTTATTTTGTTCAAAACCGATATTTAAATAATCGATTGTTTTCATATTTACGCGGGTCTTATTCATCTATCGTTAAACGTATAAATGACTGTCAGAAGATTATATTGTCATTGGTCAGCGAAAGAAAAAACATAAGTGTCATGACTACATGGAAGCATATACATGCATACATATATATATATATATATATATGCAGTAGCAAGTTTCGTACGAGTGTGTTTATGACAAACGATGCAGAAGGTTTATCGAATCGATACCATTTTTCAATCTTCATTATCAGTAATATATTGTTTCCCGTGTATAGTTTATAAAAAAAAGATATATATATATACACACGTATATATATATATATGAAAAAAAAAGAAAAAAATTATAATAAAAAAATAAAAAAAAACCGACGACAACGAGGAAATATAGGAAAATAACGTCGTAAGTCTTACTCTTTCTTTTTTCTCTTCTCTCTCTCTCTCTCTCTCTCTCTCTCTCCTTTGCTTATTTGTTTTCTTTTTTTTTTTGAAAATATATCATCGATAACAACGCGAGTGACTTTGCGCCAGCTAAGATTTACTACGATAGTAAACTAAGAACTTTATAAATACAAGACGTATTATTTATCGAAGTTTATTCAATATATGAACGTAGTTATATACGGGATAGTGTTGCTTAATGACATTCGTAGATTCTGTCTCTCTCTTTCATTCTCTCTCTATTTCTATCTGTTTCTCTCTTTCTCTCTCTCTCCCTCGAATATATTATTTCAATTGCCGATCATCCGATACTGATTTTTTCCTTCTTCCGAGTCTATTCAAAATAAACGTTATAAGAGAATATAATAATCTAATGTCTAAGTGTGTATACACACATATATATATATATATGTACATAAATAAAACATTCGTTAAAATATTCGTCTCGATCCGTTTATAATTTCAAAGGGTAAAGTGAAGATCGAAATTCCGGAGCATATTAAATATGTTGCGCACGTGTTAGGTCTCCGACGTATGCAGAAAGAAGGTCGAAATAATTTAAAAAGGGAAGTCTTCGTTTACGCAACGTCATTACGATGCTCGAAAGGTAAGGCGCGCGGATTAGAAAATAAGAAAGTTAGTTAAGTCGTATCGGAATATCCCAGTTCTTTAATCAACAAAAGATGAATCTTATTGGTATCGTATATTTTATAATACAATGACGTTACGCGAAACACTATGTAGACTTTAATATATCGAAAGAAAGAAAAATAAACGAGAGAGTTGACAGGATCGTAGGAAACCGAAATCAGGTTATCATTGTTGTTTTTCGTCATTAATACCGAAGAAATGAAAAAATTATCAATATCGTGACGGAGTCGTGATAGTAACTCGTAAAACGTCGAGCGAAGAATTCGCGAAAAAAGTCGTATATTGACGCGGTTAAAGAGCGATTATGTGTATATTACTCGATGGTTGTTCGAGTATCGAGACGCGTGAGTATTTGAAAAAAGAAAAGAAAGAAAAACCGAAAAAGAAAAAAAAAGTAATCTAACCATTTCCGAGCATAGCTGCAACGAGCTAGGCAAGCGATTAAGGAAACGAAGAAGTGAAAGGAGGACCGTAATCTGCGTGCACTGGTTCGATAAATCGTGGTTAGAGATGCGCGTACGATCGACGACCTCTCTCCAGCTCAAGCCAGTAGAGTACTGAAAAAGGAAGCGCGAGGGTGTACCTTCTCCGTTCGGAGGAGAGCCTGCCACTCGTGGCGCTGAGACGAGTGATATCCTCTACGCGAGAAGGACGACGACAACGACGACGATGACGAGGATGACGACGACGACGACGACGACGACAACGACAACGACGACGACGACGACAACGACAACGACGACAACGACGACGACGACGACGACGACGACGACGATAACAACGACGACAACGATGGGGTAACGCCCGCGTAGAGTACGGCGCACAGTACGCGTTCGGATGGTGTCCAAGGCGAGCCTAGAAGCTCGACGAGCTTCTCCATCCTTGGCTTTTCGCCTTTCTCAACGATATCGACGAGGGGCCTATTGGGCCTCCTCGCGACGTTACCGTCGCCGCCGTCGTCGTCACCAGGGACGACGCCGGGGACGTTAGAAACGAAAGGAACGCTGCCACGACGACGCCTTCTTGCGTTGGCCCCGATCGCGCACACGTTTCCTTCCCGACGACGACGACAACGACGATGACGATGATGATTGACAGAGAAAAAAAAAAGGATATATGACAGCGTCGCCAAAAACGAACGCACCGTGAGGGACGGAAACCGTGCGACGGACGTGTGGAAATAGGAAGGAAATTAAAGTGGATAAAGAGAGTGTGTGTCTCTTTCTCTCTCTCTGTGTGTGTGCGTACGTATATGTGTGTATATGAGAGAAAAAGAGAGAGAGAGAATGAAAAATAAGAAATTGGTTCGGTAGCGCAACGCCACCCCCGTCGACGACAACGCACGTCGGCCGGCCGGCCGCTATGCACACACTGAGCCCGTACCAAAGCGTCCAGCCGCCGAGACTCGGTCGACGCTCGCCGTCGGCTACGCTCGGCCACTTCCGCCGTTCGACTTCGGTCGCCTTCGGACGCTCGACCACGCTTCCCGGTTGTACTCCCTCGCCCCCCACCACATTACTCTCGCTCGCTTCTTACACGATACATCCGCAACACCACGCAGGGAACTTTTCAATACGCGACGGACTCTCGTCGCGAGAGTGTTTGTCTCGGGGTTGCGACCTGTACAATACTCTCTCTCTCTCTCTTTCTTTCTCTTTTCAAGCATGTCACACCTTTCCCTTCACGTTTCCCCTGCTTGAGTCCAGTGTACAGGGATCAACAAAAAAGAAGATTGATAAGAGGGATATGGGAAGTAAGAAAAGAGAAAATGTAGAGAGGATCGATGCATATTCCTTTCCGTATTCTATACGTGTACTTGACCGAGACGATGTACAAAGTATATATATACATAAGTATATATACGGTATTTATGTATATACACGTCTAACGACAACCTAACGGACTCACATGCGTATCTCGCACGAAATTGCTTGTCTTGTGAATTAAATGCCACTATCTATGGAAATTCAAATATTCCTTCGATCCATCTTGTCCGTGGATACTGCAGAAAATTATTTCGATTCTATCGAGAGATAAATGTTTATGAAAGAGTATATGCACAAAAAAGAAAAACGATCCGTCTTTACATTAGAGCAACGATATCATCTTTCTCTCTGCAAAAGAAATGTTCTTTTTTTCTGCTCTATTATATGTATACATTCTAAACGTATCATATGCGGTAATATATTCCAGTAGTTGGTTCGAGAACTGGATACACTTGCAACGAGCTCATAGAATCACTGCAAAAAAGACCACGATAAATGATATCACTTTTCAGGGAATCGTTGATTGTCCGTCATTACTTTTTCATCTTGTATATATTTACTTGTACTAAGTTTACGAGTAACTCTACGAGATGTGAAACTACATCAATCTCATCCATTTTCTCGCATTTTCCGAAGAATGAAGGAGGAGAGAAAGAAAGAAAAAAGAAGGAGGAAAGAAATATAAGAGAGAAAAAAAAAAGTACGACAGCGATATAACTCTCGTATAAGATTAATGACAAAATATTGTTGGAAATAATATAATTCGAAGAAATATACCTTGACTTAAATTGCTTCTAGCTATTAATAGAGGTGGGGCGGTAAGACAGGAGGAGACAAGTTACTTACTGCGCTCCATAATCAAAAACATTAAAAGGTAATGAGAAAAATAATTCATCGCGTGAGAAAATATCGTGGGGTGAAAAAAGATATAAGAGATGACGGAAGAACAACGGAGAAGTGTAGCAAGTAACGTGTCCATTTGAGAAACATTGCAGTCCTTTTCTTTCTCTTTCTCTCTTCCTCTCTTTTTCTGGTTTGAGTAAAACAAGGCAACTGTTTTTCGGGCATCGACCTCGCGATTGCAGGAATCCCTCCGTTGTCAGTCGCTCTTTCCAGTCATGGTTGCTATCTAACGATTCCGTCTACTTCCACCCTCCTTTTATCTATCATTCTCGTCGTCCAAACTCCCATGATTTTCTTCTTTTGTTCCGTCTCATCCATCTTCTCCCTTTTGCTCTCTCCCTTTTATCTTTTCCTCTCTCTCTCTCTCTCTCTCTCTCTTTGTTTTTTCTTCTTTTTCTTTCTTTTTTTATTACACGTGACAAGGATAGAGAAACGCATTTATACTGGAAATCCAATTCGTTTCTCAAAGATCGAGGAGATGTAATTTGACTTGACGATAATCGAGAAGAAGTTTATCTGACAAAAAGGCTAACTAAATCTCTATCGCTAACGATAGAATATGGTTCAGGGAGATGGATATATTTTATGGACGAATAAAAATCAAAATGAATGAAAAGAAGAAAAAGAAGAAGAATAGGACGATTAGCTCCGTCTAAGAGAACAAACGAGTCGCTTAAATATTTTCGATATTCGTTATAGCAGGATATTTAAAAGTATTGTTAAGAGGGATAATACAGTAGGTATAGTAGGTATTATTACTATAAATATATATATATATATATATATATATATATGAGGTATATAATCGGACGAAAGCCATAGGGGAGGTAGCTCGGTTCTTTGCCGATCGAGGATGGATCGTAGCAGGTAAGTGGGTGGGCTAGGGAGAACGCTGGTTGCGAGAGAATGCGCGCAGGAAGGGAGGGTTTTACTCCCCGACTATGGACGTGGACTGGGAATTGCGCGGGCGCACCAGGACTCCATTGGCTTTCGGGCTCTCCTGGAAGCCCGGGATTCATCGAGCCCTATGCGAAAGACCCCTACCGTTAAATACGATCTAACCCTATGAATCTACTAAAACACCTGACCTGAGGTCTTAACCTCATAGATAAAAACCTTTGTCGTCGTTGTCGTCGTTGTTGTCGTTGTCGTCATCGTCGTTTGTCTGTCACTCAAGCTTTCGTTATCTCTCCCCTTGTTATTTTTCACGTTAACGGTTTAACGATCAACGAGAAATGTGGAAACGAATGACGATGACGACAGAGAATAGTCACGTAACTCCACGTCACACGGGAGACAAATTCTTCCAACCGGAAGTCTAACGTAAGCAAGCAAGCAAGCAAGTAAGCGAGCAAGCGAGCGAGCAAGCAAGCAAGCATGCAAGCAAACAAGGAAGCGTTACATACATACACATTATAATACATCAGAGTGAAATTTCGCGACAAACAAACGTTCTTTCTCTCGACGAATAGGAGCTTATATGAAGGATGATAGGGCGAGTGGGTAAGCGGGCAAGAAAGGTGAACGATGAAGGGTTGGAGGAAGGAGGATGTAACACGGTATTAGCTGTGCAAAATTTCCGAAGCTTACACGAGACGATGCGTTAATTGGCGTGGTACTAATTAGGTAAAGAAGACTTATCGACGCTTATTAGAGAAAGCTACCGCTATGATATTCAAGAGAGAAAGAGAAAGAGAAAGAGGGGGAGGGAAAGACAGAGAGAGAGAGAGAGAGAGAAAGATAGATAGATAGATAGATCGTCCTCGTCGTACGAACTTGTCTTCCTCTTTTGGTTTATGCGAAGCGTAATTTTCAAACGACCGTGCCTCAGAGCCCATATTGATTCTAGAGCTTGGTATTATACACAAACGTGGAACTTGTACATCGAGGGGCTGAAGCGAGAAAGAGTGGCGAGGACGGGACCGGGGAAAGGATAGAGGAAAGGGAGAGACCGAACGAGGCTCGATCGAACACGCTTCTCTCTCTTCCCCCCTCGCTCTTTTCCATCCCACGATACTCTCTATAGCGACTCTCTCTCTCTCTCTCTCTCTTCAACATTTCCTCTCCGTGTGGTCCCAACCTCTTCGACCACTTGAGCGTTTCCTCTACGTCGTTGCTTCTCTCTCTCTCTCTCTCTCTCTCTCTCTCTCTCTCTCTCTCTGTATTTATCTATCTATCTATCTATCTATCTATCTCTCTCTCTCTTTATCGCTATCTCTCGTCTTCTTTCTTAGCCTCATTAACCTTTCTCTCGATTCGCGAGTAACACTTGGAAATAGGCCACGCTTGCAAATCGTTCCATAAGGAGATACTTCCTAAACGACAACGACGATGACGAGGACGACCACGTCAACGATGAAATACTTCTATCGATATTAAGAATACTAACTATAGACACTCCCCCCATCGTTCTCGATTTTGAGAGTCATATAGTGACTCTTTTAAATTACCTTTTTACCTTAACACAAAGAAGAAAGAACATGAGAGTAAAGAGAAATGGCTCGAACTTATGTACGTAGGTAGTTAGTTGGCTATCTATACGAAGCATATAAGTAGTTATGTGGACTTGTTTACAGGAAATGAGTTACTATTAGATCTATTATAAATAACATAAGAAAACGAGATATGGACAATAAAACGCGATCTTTTCTCTACGATGATTCGCCTACGATGTGATGTGACATCGAGTAGGTAATAACGTTAAGTAATATTTACTAACAGGTAGGGCCGTTCGTCGTCGTAGGTCCTTGGGGAATGCAATGGTCTTTCCTGAGGGTATAACATTATATCGCGATGGAGCAGCGCGTATTTCACACGAAGCGCACAAAGTGCGCATGTTTAAAAAAAGAGAAAGAGAAAGAGAGAGTAGATACGATCAAGTAGAATAAATTATTCATTCGAAAGATTTGAAATTCCGGAACTGTTCTCTTTCTCTCTCTTTCAAAAAAGATAAAAAAATAAATAAAAAGAATAAAAAATCTATTGGAGTAACGACGACATCGATCGATGATCCTTATACGACATTATTATTATCATCTATTAATTATTTAAAAAAATATTTTTTTTCTTCTCTTTATTATTATTATTATTATTATTATTATTATTATTATTATTATTACTATTATTATAAAATATGGCTTTGGCTTTGGCTTTGGCTTTGGCTTTGGCTTTGGCTTTGGACTAATTAAACGGATGGATTTACATTGAACGGCTCGTCTTTATCGGCGATTTCCCCTTCGATCAATCCAGACTCTCGGCGTCATTGCACAAAGATAGATTCGCAACTACCCCATAATGTACGTCACCGAGTTTATGAGGCTTGAAAAGGCCATTCGGCTGCACCTTTGGCGGTCGAGCTAAAGGACGTGATTATACGAGTCGCTGAAAAGAGCTCTCGCTCCTTTCCGCGTACAGCTCGAAATCGATGATACGAGTCGTCGACTTTATCCCCTGCGGAGAGAAAGAGAGAGAGAAAGAGAGAAAGAGAGAGAGAGGGAGAAAGAGGGAGAGGAGAGCTTCGCAAAGAGTTCGACGATGTATAGAAACCCATTAACGCACAAAATGGTATTACCAAGTAAACACGATTCTTTCTCCCAGCTTTGCCGTTGCGTCGATTTTATTTCTTTCTTCTTTTTTTACTTCTTATTTTTTTTTTCCTTTCCCTTTTTTTTCTCCTCCTTATTTTTTGACGTTTCCATTGAAATTGTTCTGAAAGTTTTTGTGATGTTTCTCTTCATACATGCTACCTTCATATATATTTCGTGACGTTTTTCTTCATATATATTTTTTCGTATATATATAAATATATATGTGTGGTGTGTGAAAGTACCTGACGGACGTATAGAGAAGAGTAAAATTTTCTAAATCGGCTCAAAGTTTCTAGGTGATGTTAAGAAGCAATTTTTCTCTTGGAAACTTTCTAGACGAATTTTTTTTTTTTCTTTCTCTGCTCCCTTTTTTTTTGGCTGATAGTAAAAGTATATCGAAAAGTCCAAGAACTTTTGATCCACCCTCTACGTAACAGTTTTGTGAATGTATGAAAACCAGACAATTTTATACCTAAATGTTTCTTCTTCTTCTTCTTCTTCTTCTTCTTCTTTCTTTTTTTCTTTTTGTTATATATTTAACGATTCATTTCAATTTGATGTAACTTTTCGAGGATGGAAGATAATCCGCACAAAGTTTTCTAATACACATAGAATAATCTACCAAATCGTTTAACAAACGCGCGCCGGTACATAGGAGAATAGTGAAACCCTTACCTCTCTCTTAAATGTGTGCATGATGTCACGTTAGAGAACTTTTAGATAGAAGTTTACGCTCAAAGTTTAGTTTGTGCGTTCACGTCTACTTCTACTCCAGAAGGGTAAGAACAACTTTTGCATCTTAATGGATTTTCGGTAATTACATTCCCACGCGAGATACATATAGGTATTTGTGGTTTGGTAACTACAAGATATTAAAAAGTTATTTTTATTTATGATGTATACTTAATATTTTTAATGGAAATCGCGAGTAATGTGTTTTTTAAGAACTTCGACTATTGCTTCTGGCTTGCAAAACATATTTTCTTTTTTATCTTCCTTCCTTTTTTTTAATTTCTATTTGAATTAATTAAATTTAATTTCAATGAATTAAATCATCTCTACGTTTATTTGTTCAATAAATTTGTACTTCATTAATAAATGATACGTATTTTGTAAAATAAATGCTGAGTACTATATATGAGTATTTTAATCAGTATAAATAATTAAATGTCAGGGTTGTATCAAAGTTGTATCACTTATATTACACGAACTGGTATTTGTAATTTATTGTAAATACTGATCACATTTATTTAAAATATTGATTCGAATAAATTAGCAACCGAATTAAATTTCGAAATTAGATCTGACAAGTTTTCGTTCGATTTCACGAAGTCAGTTAAAAAAATCAGAAAAAAGTTTTGCATAATCGACGAAAAAGAAAGAGTAGAGAGAGAGAGAGAAAAAGAGACATGGAGAGATAGAGTATGAATATATTATTTGTGAAAAACGAGATGCCGTAAAGAAAGACACCTCGTTAAGACTTAACGGCGTCGTCGAGACGCTTCTAAAATCGGAAAGATTCTTCTAGTTACCTCTTTCTACCATCCATCTACAATGTACCATCAGTGGCGCCATCTTGAAAGCACTTTAAACCAATTTATTAGCTTCGTTTTTAATCGTTCCCCTTTCTCTGGATGGACCTCTCGGACCCATCGGTACAAGAAGGTCGACTCCCTTAAGAGCTCTTCAGGGAAAAATTAAAACGAAGTCCTTCTCACCGTGAGAATATTTTCCCTATAAACTTCTCCATTATTTTTCTCTCTCTCCTTTTTTCTTTACATGTACGTATTGTTTCAAAGATTATACATCGTTTCAGAGTATAAAAAAATAATTAAAAAAAAAATTGTTAATTTCATATATATATATATATATATATATATATATATATATATATATATACAAAGAAAAATACATAGAAAAATAAAAAAAGAAAAAAATAAAAAATAATTTCTATTTAAATAATTTAAATCGACTCTTTTTTAGTCATTCGACTGTTAAAAGGATCTATCAATCATCGATGATCTTTTTTTCTTTTTTTTTCTCCTTTTTCAAAGAGTATCTTCTTTACAAAAAAGCACGTTAAAAGATACTATCTTACGAATAGTTAAAATGACCTATAGAAAAACGAAATATTGAGGTAAAATAGCACAAATTGAATCAAAGTTGACCTCGATCAAAGTACTACTTACTTACGTCGAATTCCTTTGAACGTTATTGTTACAACTAAACGAGACAAATGAACCCTCGTTAACGAAGCTCTCAACGTGCTAAAGGTTTTCCCATTCTCCTTTCTCTTTCTCTCTTCGAAATTTCATG
>NC_066592.1:2665000-2740000 GCF_905475345.1 Vespula vulgaris
CACTTAAAAACCTTCCTCAGTGTAAATACAGTAAAAGTAACAAACTCGATAAGGGATATCTGATTCCAGTGACTGCACTAGCATCTGCCGTCGCATAATGGTATTTTACTAGTATATCCTGTCGAATGAAAATAACAATCCGTTTGACGTATTCGAGCTAAGTGACGTACCATGTGTATCTCAATTTTTAGACTCGTTTTTTTTTTCTTTTTTTTTTCCTTTGACATCATTTATAAATCAGAGAAAAACAATTTTTGAGATACGATCGATCAGAGTATACAATTGCGTCACGTTTGATTATTACATACACACACGCGCGTAAAATGTATTATATACGTACATGGAAGAAAGTATATAAAAGTAATACTATGTTACATATATCTAAAATTATTCTTTTATAAATAAATATATATATATTATATATTCAATAATTTAATTTAATAAAATAAATTATATATATATATATATATATATATATATATAT
This sequence comes from Vespula vulgaris, assembly GCF_905475345.1. Lineage (NCBI taxonomy): Eukaryota > Metazoa > Arthropoda > Insecta > Hymenoptera > Vespidae > Vespula > Vespula vulgaris. Next base: position 2,665,485 of record NC_066592.1, read on the forward strand.
ATTGGATATAAAAAATATAATACAAATTTGCTTCTTACCGAAAATCCAGGTCGATTCAAAAGATTTGATATACGAATAAGTCGAAGAAATTCAAGGACACAATTTCAAATAACTGATCGACGTATGTATGTTAGAACACTTAATTAAAATAATTCTCACGAAAGATTTTCGTTTCACTTTTTTCTTTATAAAGAGATGTATTAACATTTAAGCTATAAATTCGTTCGTTCGTTCGTTCATTCGTTCATTTTTTCGTATTCTCTTTTCATTTGCTTATTTCTTATTATTTTCATTGCACACGCGAGAAGAACTCGAACTTCGTGAAGTATTAAAATGTCAGCACGTCGAGAAGAGAAGACAAACTGTCTTGAAGATCGAACCGCCCTCGAAGATCTCCTTGGCCTCTATTTGTATCCGTAAATCATCATCGACTCTAACCACTTTAGAATATTAATGTAATAATTCTTCATAAAACGACGATAGTTAACGATCTTTTTGATCAACGATTTTCCATTATTGATTTTCCATTATTCATATATCATATTGTTAATTAACATTATTTATAAACTTTGTTATTGTATTTTCACAAATTACTTTTTATGTTTTACTTCTCGTTTTTACTCTCTCTCTTTCTCTCTTTCTTTTTCTCTATTTCTCTTCTTTTCTGATCCTTTTTTCTTAGTATTAAGGCCATTCATCACTCCTGATTTTATAACGGACGATAAGAAACTATGAGAACGGACGTAATTCTTGATCGATTTTGATGAACAAGGTTTGAACAATTTTAAAGACAAAAGTTTAGTTTAGGAATGTAAAAAAAAAAGAAACTTTATTTTCATGCATAAACTATTTTCAAAGAAACGCTATTTTTTAACACGATTTTTTCGAAGAAAAAGTAAAGCTTCTTGAAAAATTTGAAAAAGTATGGTCATGGATTAAACTTTAAAATGAGAGCCGTTCATCAAAATCGATCAAGAATTATGCCTGTTCTCATTCTTGGCGTAAACCGTTATAAAATCACGAATGACGAACAGCCTTAATATAAGAAATTTAGTACCGAAAAAAAACGCTTCTTACTTTTTCTTAAAAGAAAAAAGATACAGTTCGCGCCATCTGGTCGATGAAAAAATAACCCTTTTCAATGTCCTATTCTCTACAAAACAACGATGTATGTACATTTTAATTATTATCAGGATAAATAGGTGTATTATTTATTGGTTATGCACGGTTTTTTTTTCCTTTTCGCTTAATTATAAATAAATATAGTATTTATTATGTATAAATATAATATTATTATAACGATAAAAGGTAAACAGAACGGAATCGCGCAATGTTAGGATTAAATTGGCGCTCGTCCAAGTTCAAATAAATATTGAAATATAAATACTACGTGCGTCGACATAATCATTAATATTACCTATCGTAAATACATATATAATTATCTATTAACGTTCCTTTCGATGAAGAACTGTTCTAATTCATTTATAATATATGTTAATACGTATTTTGAAAACGATACTAAAATATTTGATTTATCTGATTACGTCGGGGTAATAAATATTAATTAGTTTGCGAGATGATGATATTTCCTGCTGATTATTTATGGTTTCATTTATTTTTTTTTTATTGTTTTTTTTTTTCTCTATTTATTTCAATCAATAAGAAATATTTAACAATTTTTTGTGAGATATAATAATAAAAAGAGAAAGATAATTTTCTTTAACAATAACGTTTATTTTTTCGTATTTATTATTAATAAAAGCTTTATGTATAAAACGCATCTGTACATTCGTAATATCATTAAAGATCGTATTCAGTCTCTCCACAAACCAATTACGAACGGGTCTATATTATTTTATCATTATAGAATTATGTTATTCGAGCATATATGCATATAAGAAAATGGTATACATTGAACATAAAAGCGCATGGTACGAACATAAAACTTATCGCATGTCTGAAATTCATATCGAAGATTCATAATTCACTTACTTCTTCTTCTTCTATGGAACCGTACACATTATATTTGTTTTCATTCATAATCTGTGAAATCCTATTAAGAATCTTAATATCACAATAATCATGTTTAGGAAACAGAAATAATAATCTATATAATTCTGGCACGATAAAATAAATGATTAACTTATTACTTGATATACATTAGCCGGATATGTGAATTAAAAATTAAGGAATATAAAGTTCTATCGTCTCATGTCATCTCTTAGATTTAAGATACAACAAATAAAAATGTGTTTGCGCTAATATATTCGTTACAATTTGGAATAAAATTTCGTCAATATATGTCAAAATTAAAAACGAGATCTATTTCCGTGAGAGAATTGCACTCCACCCTTCGATTCTTTGGTTAGCAAAGTATTATCGTTACTTGCTGTAACAAAAAAATCTACCCTGGCAAATTCAGAGAATCCTTAATATCATCTATTAAAGTATGTCTCTCTTTCTCTCTCTTTCTCTCTTTCTAAAGTGAGTTCTATTCGTTTTGTACACTACGCTAGGAAAAATATTTCGTAGAATTACCTAAATTTTATGTGCCACGCGTTTAAATTCGTTTTAAATTAAAAGGAACTGTGTTATGAGATAAGTAATTGGATTATAAATTTAAAAGATTCATAATATTTAACAGCACGAAAATAAATTGTTGCATTGCATAAATGCATATTGATTGCATACGATCGTTGTCATCAAAGCAACGAATTGTATGGCGTGCTGTACGATTATTAGTACAAACTAAGTTGAAAAAGAATCATCTAACGTTAAATTACCAGATGAGTTTCTGCTATCGGGTGATTGCATTGCGATGTATCGTTTACGTAAAATTTCTTGCAAGTCGTTGCACGGACTATTTACACGTTTCATTTGTAATGGCCGACCTCCAGGGGATCTAAACACATAAAATTATATGATTTGACATTATCGATGTACTCTTGCATCGTTATGCACATACATTTCAATGTAATACTTTTATTTACCTTGCGATCGGCCTCAACTTGACTTTATCAATGTCTTTCAATATATCACCCATTGATTTCTGTGTATTTAATGGCACTTTTTTACGATCTTCAATTTTGTGATCTTGTAAACTTGCCCTTCTTGCAATGTGCGGAGTTGAAGGTGGCGGAAGCGGTGGTGGTGGAGGTGGCTGAGGTTTAAAATCCTTTTCGCTGGACAAAGATGCAGTGGATGTATCTATAATACAAATTTTTTTATTTTTTTATTTTTTTATTTTTTTCATTTTTTTTTCCTCAAATGAAAATATATATATATATATATCTCTTAGTAGATATGTAATAATACTAAAGTTAATAGAGATACATATTATATAATACTTACATTGCGATTGTTTACTACTTTTAACTATTACCGATATCTGCTCTCTGAGCTCTTGTAATTCTTGTTCTAAAGCAAGTAATCGAATTTCAGAACCAAAACTAATTGGTTCCAATAAATCCGGTCTGCTACCTAATAACCTACCACTGTAAAAGCGTCGGAAGAATATTATTTGCTCTATAAATTTAAAATAATTTCTTAAAATAGTCGTACCAACCTTGCAGGTCCATAACCATTTGAATCAACATAATCATTACTAGTTTCCTCGTTAATCATGGAACTTGTCATAGAATGCAGAGGTGTGACGCTTACATAAATTTTTGGAGGTGGCCTTAAAGGTAAAAATGATCCAATTCTGCGCACGATACTCCTTCTTTTACCGTAATATTTAGGTGCTTCACCCATCTATAAAAGTATAATTAACTTAAGGTGTTTTAAAAGTATCTAATTGTTATACAACTCCTCGTTATGTTCTAATTGAAAAGTTTACCTTCTTTAAAAGAAAAATATTTAGGTTATCGTAGTCTCTTTGTTAGAAGAAAAAAAAAAGCTCACCTTTGAATTTATAAAAAGTTTTTCCGAAAACTTATTACTTTTAACTTCCAATTCCGATATGATACATGAACACGTGTAAGATATCTAGCAGAGTACATCAGGGTCATTCGAAATTTAAAACAAAAATAGCTTCGTTACATCGACGCGCGGCCAACATGCATATGACTGCACAACGACAGGTTGTTGAAAGCAACGTAACCAAGCGAAACAAAAAGGCATGAATTGTATCGTATGAATTAGAACTTCGTTGAGATTACTGGTCACTTTATATATATATATATCTTTCACAATGCTTGAGATATAATTTATAAAAGTTCCGTATTACTTCTCGGTGACTTTATCGATCGTTGATAACTACACAATTTGTAGTACGCTTTTTCGCCGTAGAGGGCGAACATGTATTTTTTTTTCTATCAGTTATTTCATCTTCATCTTCGATAAACACAACATATTCGTAAAATCAGTCAAACAAGTCGCAGGTAGTAAGTCCCCATAAATTTTCATATATAATTCGATAAAATTGTTTTTTATTAAATAACATGTGGAAATTCGTAACACGGGGCATTCGTGAAACATTAGAACGACGAGTATGTCGTACCGATATTTATTCGCAAATTATTCAAGACAATAATACGAAAAATGAAGTTAAAAAAAAATCATTATCATGTAATCATAAATTTGTCGGAGCAAGTTATTCCGCATATAAGAATGGATTTTGTGGATCCACGAGATCTAAAGGTGCCAAAGATAATAATGAAGGTACTAAATGGGATACCAAGCATAATTGGACCGAAGCAGTTGGCTGGGTAAGTGGACAATTTCTTTTTAATTTAAATTTCTAAATATTATATTCATATAAATCATTAATAAAATTATAATTTAAATATAACATAGATAATTAGATATTCTAAAGATTGATATCGTAATAATTAAATCTGTGTTAAAAATAATTATTTCAAATGTTGACTTTTGTAACGACAACATGATACGCGATATATATATGTAAAATTGAATATACGTTAATATTGAATGAAACGCAATGTTTACTTTATCGTAATCTATCAATGATCAATATCTGTATGAAGTAAATATTATAAAAGTACATTAAACGCTAAGATTATATTAATTATAAACAATTATTTTTGAACCGTGCAAATATATTACGTTCTTACCACACACACGTATTCGTACGTATATGTACGATCACGTGTGTGTGTGTGTGTGTGTGTGTGTGTGTGTGTGTGTGTGTGTGTGTGCGTGGGTGATAAGTAATATAATTTTTTGTTTGCTTTTTGCAGTCTAGTGTATTGGCAGTTGGTTGGGTAGTGTGCCAGTCTTTGTGTTTTCATAGAAGATTCTTTAATAAAGATAAAAATGAATTATTAAATTTTGAAACATCGCTATTATCCCAGGCTCGCATATCTTATCTTCTTAATGAAATTTTAAATCTACATCCAAAAAATATATTACCCGTTACTAATTGCATAAATGGCACTAATAAGTATATTAGTAAAGAAAAAACTAAAGAGATTGAAACCAAACAAAAATTTGAAAAATCTTTTGGGCCTATCACAGTCGAAGAGGTAAGAATGCTGCTGTTAAGACATTATGCGCTCTAAAGCTTACCATTGCAAACTGAAATATATTATTGATTAAGAAGATATATATATATATACTTTTATTATATATATACTTTTCTTATATAAACTATATCGAATTATAGTTATAAAACAGAAAAAAGTATTTAACGCATCTTACATTTGTTATTTAAAAAGTATGTGTACACTTATATATATATTTTATGTGTAGCTATAAATAAATATTTAATATATATATGTAATAAAGCATTCGTATTAATCATTTTTTTTAATTTGCTGCATTATTAGTGTAGTTTTCCTATGTTAAAAAAAATTTTATGTCATTATATATTCTTATAACATTTTATTAATCTTTTTTCCTAAAATTAAATTTAAAAAACTGAATTTTCCACCCTTTTATCTACTGTTTCCTATTTTCATAAATTTTCTCCTTCATGGTTCTTAACAATTTATTTATATATAAATTTATTGAAAAAATAAAAAAGAATAAGAATATTTATATGTCATGGAATAATATATCGTATTTAAAAAACTTGAAAAATTTAATTTAAATTTCTACAATAAGGTATAAAATACAAAAAAAAAAAAAGAGAGATAACAATCAATAGATCTTGGTATGTATATTAAAATTGTATAAAACACTTATGTATTTTAAATCCTATTAGAAATCTATTTATTACTGTATTTTTAGGCTTTCAATGAAGCTGCAGATGAGTTCAATAATGTTCATAAATTAGTTATGGGAGAGCAGGAATTGCATTTTGGTTTAAAAGCACTCGATGAAAAGCGTTACAATGATGCTGTGAGGCATTTTTCAACTGGGATAAAATTTTCTTCGGTTGAAAGCATGTTTAATCTTGGTCTGTGTTATGAATTAGGACTTGGAACATTGGTAGATTATACAAAGGTACATCAAGTTTGAAATAGCAATTATATTTTTAATTCAAAAATAAAATATAAATAATTATAATAGAAGAGAAAAGAATTTACAAATGTTAACTTTTTAGGCTGCAAGTTATTATGATCAAGCAGCAGAACAGGGTCATGCGGATGCAATGTATAATTTAGGAGTTTTTCATGCTCAAGGAAAAGGTGATTTTATTTTAGATTTGGACAGAGCACGTTTATACTTTAAAAAAGCTGCACAATTAGGCCAGATTCAAGCACAACAAGCACTTGACTTAGAAAATATTGCAAAACAATCGACAAGTAGTGATGACGTTACAAATGTTTCAAATGATAAATATTCATTAAAAATCAATGATTTTCGTTATGAGAGATCTAAGAAGCTATTTACAAAAATAGCAAATTATGCTAATACATATAGTAACCAATCACATACTGAATGCAATACAAATTCATCTGAATGTCAAAGCATAGACAAAGTTAAAAATCCCACAGAAATATTTTTAGATTATTTAGGATTAACAGAACCGAATATAGTTCCTGTTCCAATTAGTTTAGATGAGTGTAGAGTACAATGTTAAGTACTTACAATACAAAGTTTACAATATAAAATACTTAAGTAAAACGTAATATAATCCTGTAATATTAAGACATGTATGTTCAAAAGAAATTAAGTTTTAAATAGTTCATCTATTGCTGTGAGATCTTCTCTTCCATATTTCATAAACATGTTATTTTTTTATCATTAATGTAATAATTCACAAAGGTGTTTATATTTTATGTATAGATTACATAAAATATTTTTTAATTTATATAATATTTTTTTAAGACATAACAATCTTAATTAAATAAGTGTAACATTTTTGTAAATACTTAAAAATAGATATGGCTGTGTTATATAGAGAATAACATAAAACTTTAATTTTCAAAAAAATGAAATAGTAATGTATACTTAAAGAAATTTTATCTGAACAGAATTTTTTATTCGACTAAATAAGATTAAGAGTATTTTTTATATATAGTTATTTACATATTAAAAATCTTAAAAATTGTAAACATCATTTTTTTATTATCTTAAATATCATTAAATATATAAACGCGATAACTTTTATATATCTAAATTAAAAAATTCTACATAGTACAATAATACCTAAATCTTTTTCCTTATCTTATATTTATCATAAAAAATATTTGATATTTTTTAAATTATTATTGTGGTTTACCAATGTGCATCATGTTTCTCAACAGTTTTTTTAATAAACTCCAAATGACTAGCATATAAATTTAGCTTTGCATCTGCATCCATCCATCGTACATTACAAGCATCATCTCCAGCCGTTAAAGGTAATTGTCCAAAAGTATTATTATCTTCGTCATGAAAATTTAGAGCAACAGTTTCTATCCAAGCATTATCTGTATTTCGGGGATCATCGACATAACCCTTGTAAATTTCAATTCCATTTGTAAAAAATAGATTCATATTTGTTTCCATCTCATTGCGCTTGGCAATGTCATTTTCTAATAAATTCATAGCTTCTTCCATAAACTCTCGTTTTAATGTAACAGATATTATTTCACCTGGATCTACCATACCTCCAGGTATTGCCCACTCTTTGCAATCTCTTCTCTGAATGGCTACAAATTGTAATATAGGTTTATTCGTAGTTTTATTTATTTCTAACGCATCATTGCTATCTCGTTTCCATCGTGTGACGATTGGATCTGCCGCATGATTTGGTCCCCAGCGACCTAAAACACCTCTTCCAACAATACCTGTTCTACCAACAGGATTTAAAGGATAGCCATCTTCATTTATAACATATTCTCCCATATAACTTTTACGATCTATTTTTCCTATATAAAAAATTAAATAGATTGGAACAGATAATGTTTAAAATATAATAAACTATGTACACATGTATAAAAAAAAATATATATTTTTTCTGCTTAGTATATACATTTCATTAATCTATCATAACCAATAAAACTTGAAGTTTCTTTTCTTTTCAACAAAAACATTATTATCATTCAAAATAAAGAGTATAATAATTGTCTTGTATCTCAGGAATATTCATACCATCTATCGCATTCCATTTTGGTACGAAAGAGGCACTTCCAATTTCTGGATCTGCCCAAGGTTTATTTTGTATACTAGGTGCAGTATATTTAATTGGTTCATATTCAGGATATTCTATATTCCATGATACTTTGCTCTCTTGTACTTCGAATCTTTTAATCTTTGAATGCGGATAAAATCCTAGTCTACATTTTTGATGGATCATTTTTATGCATCTACCGTACATATGTGTAACGTGTACCTGTTTCTATTTATTGACAAATGATAACTAATATAACCAATAATTCTTGCTTTATTATGTTCTATTTGACTCTTATATACTTATATACATATATACTTTGTTTATATGCCAATTTATATATATATAAGCACGTTATAAATATATATATACATATATATTTATATTATATATATATATAGTATAAATCATACAAATTATAAGCAATCAATTTAGATATATTTTATCAAACATCTTAGATTGAAATGTCTCGCTTGTTTCAGGATATATGTATTAATACATGCAAAGAAATACCATATAAAAATAATAATGTTACATACACATTAGAAATATATAATACTATACCATATAAGAAATTCCTGTTGCTATTAATTTATTTGTTAAAACGATATCTTTGATTATTATTATATCTCAAATTGTTCAACTGACTTTCTTGTTTTTGTACATATTCACGACCTTCAAAAATGTTCATTTATCCGACAGTGTTTCCATTTATGTATAATTTTGAAGAGAAGATCCGTTCGTTCAGCGACTAATATCATATCGTGATTCCTCAAAAAGTACAATATTCTCTATAGAGGTAATATGTTTATTTAAAAAATATATTTTTTACGTTCTAAAAAAAACACTGCACAAGTACTTTACCATCGAACATCTTTGTCCTAGCTACAATTTAAAAATGAGCTCGCGAACGATGCTCGAACGAATCAGCTTTGTGAGAAGTGATATTTTAAAATTGGAACGATAAATCTTTAAGTTTAATGAAATATAACTCGCACGTCAAATTTTGTTGTTCGAATGATATATTAAAAGAAAAGGAATTTTGTACGTTGTTGTTATTAGAAAATATATAAAGTTATTTTTCTTATTTTTACTCAGTTGCTTTTTATCTTAGTATTAATAGTAACGGATTTTTTCAGTCAATACTTACGTTAGCCCTGTAATAAAATGTTTCGTCCAATTAATTAAAAATAAAATATACACTTTTTTTTCTCTCTCTTTTTTTTTTAACACATATAAAGTTGTCGAATTCACACATATGGCAAATGGAATGATCTGTCGGTAATTAAAGTTCATACGTATAAGTAAGATGTGACATGGGTGCATATGTATAGTGTGTTCACATTTTTAAAACGTGCTCTAAGTGATATGAAAAAAGAAAAAATTGCACTTTAATCGAAAATCTAATAATCTTCTCTACTCGTTAACAATAAATGGCAATGACTATTTTAGTACGTACAGTTCGCAATGCATGCAAGTGCAGATGTGAACATTGGATTTGCTATGTTAAGAAAAGGTTATGTTGCCCCGTTTTGTTATATGGATAATATAGTCTATCATAGAATTTTTAAATAATACGAACGCTAAAGTTTCATGAGCATTAAGTTTGGAATAGTGAAAACTTGAATATGTGAGCACATCAAGAAACATTTATTACGGTCTATAGATTTTTATACGCTTACCTTATGTAAAAATATTGTTACATTATTTATATACTCCTTACACAGATATTATAATTATCTAATATAAAAATGTGAAAGTATACCAAACGATCATCTGTTCAATTAATTAGAAGAAGGTTCGTCTCTTATTTATTATTAATATAAGTAATAAGTATATTAATAATAATAAGTTGGTCTATATATAATAATATAGTAAGATATATCTCGTCTACTCTAATAATATATTTACATAATATTATTACATAAAGTTTAAAGTCTATGCATTTAATTCTATAGAATAATGATAATTATTTCGAAAATGAACAATTTTTTACTTTAATAATATTATTGCAATTATAATTTATGTGCCGATAAAGATTAAATGTGAATACACGCAAATAAACGTCAAGCCTTCTTCAACATTATACGCATAGAAAATGTGAAGACTGGAACTAATATGTACTATTATATCATTGTGTACGGATTAGTATTATCCCCAAATGATTAATTTATAAAAGTATATTGTTTATAAATATTTAGGTACTTGTATAATATATTCTTGCGCATTTGATATATCTTAAGTATAAAATTGTCCATTTAGCAACTAGGAATATGGTATCAAGAACTACTATGTTTAATACATAAGTATCAAAGAGCACATATATTTTGTGATCAGAAGAGTAAAAGAATTTTTAATCTGTACTATTACACATCCTATACAAAAAATGCAATAGTAGTGCAATTATTTCTTTATACAAAACATTGGAAGTACTTAATGCATAGTGTGCATAAATTTAAAGCTGTTGAGAATATAAATTCTTCCAAAACGTGGTTACTTGTTAAGTTTTAGATACATACATTGAAAGTCAGTTAACCATGACTGATATCACCACTCAAGATCTACAGCAATTAGTTATCTACTTCTCTAAGAATACTTATAAGGCTAAGGATGCGGATAGCGAAGTAATTATTTATTATGTGTATTATTATACGTTAATTATATATATTCCTATTTCATATTTTTTTATATTTGTTTATAATTTTTTAAAAACTTGAGCAATGTTTATTTTCAGAGTCAAGCCATTATGCAACGATGCCTGCTTCTTAGCGATTTAGATTATACTCATTCGATAATAAATAACAGTGGAGGTGATCTAAGTGCACATTATCCAAGTCATCTTATTATATTAGAATATGAAAAGTCCAGAAATCCCACTACATGCGATACACCACCACCACTGCCACGCACAACAGAGACTATATATGAAAGCATGTATGATCCTATTAAACTAAAGGAATTAATAAAAAGTGCTAGATTTGCTAGATGTCGTTCAAGATTTCCACTGCCTGTAATACTTTACAAGGGTAGACATGTATGCAGATCAGCAACATTATCTGGTGGACCAGAAATTTATGGTAGATCGGGATTAGACTATTTGTTTGCAAGTAATGAAGGTGTAGTTTCTGTTCAACAGCAAGTAGATGAAGCATGTGGGGGAGACTCAAGGCTTAGCGATTGGCAACTATTTGACAAAGTTAGACATCAAGACATAAAACTTTTGAAGACTCTTAATGTAGGAACCATCATCGATTTAATGGTAGAAAAGAAGAAAGTCAAATTTGGAATGAAGTAAGCCTAAGATTTCAATTAAAATATAATTTTTTTAGTCTGCATGCAATTCTTTATAAAATTGTATAAAATTTAATACAATGAAAGGCCCATTTTGGAAACTTTACAATTTGTTAAGTATGTGCATTCTTTTCTATAATTAAATTAAAAAAAAAAATAATATTTAGGAGTACAGTGCACATTTATTTATGCATAATTTGGTGTCGATATAGTAATGGTATACAATCTGTTCGATATAAAAAATTATGACGACATTTTCTGAAATAGGAGAGAGTTGAAATTGTTATTAAGTGTATATTTGATCCATGGAAATAAGTTATTTACATTTTTTTTATTAATAATCCTTTTCCACAGACACTGTAAAGTTTCATAATAGTTAGCATAGCATGTATAGTCTGTTTTACCTTGTGAATCCTCTTTTAGAGGCCCTTAAACAGAGCTCTTTTGTTCGGTACTCAGCGTGACTTCTTCAGAGAAGGTAGACAAAGAGAAGAGGTATGCTGATTTCACCCTTATTTCCTTGCCATATCCTGGGTGTGAGTTCTTCAAAGAATTTCGGGAGAATGATTATTGCGCCAAGGGTTTAGTGTTTGATTGGTCTCAGACTTATGTGGATGCACAAATTGGTATACCTGAAGATTCGATTTCTTGTCAGTTTCGAATAAATTGGGAACAATATCAAGTTTGGGATCTTATAAAACTAACTCAAAATTATTTAAAACTTATTTTGAGGTATTTGAGCGATAGTAGTAGTGGAATGCTGATTCACTGTATTTCAGGTAATAAATAAGTCTTTGATGTGCCATTTCTTATAATCTTTCCTGTAATATGCGCTATATTAAAGCTATATTTTTATTACAGGCTGGGATAGAACTCCTTTATATATCTCACTATTGAGAATTAGTTTATGGGCCGATGGTGCTATACATACATCATTGGATGCGTACCAAATTCTTTATTATACAATAGCGTATGATTGGATGCTTTTTGGGCATGATTTGCAAGATAGATTAAGTAAAGGAGAAGAAATCTTTTTTTTCTGTTTCTTTTTTCTGAAATATATTCATGACGAAGATTTCAGTATCAATCGCCATAATCGTTCCAAGCATCCCGTTTTACGTAATGACAGTGATTCACAGTTGGATAATGTAATGTTTGATAATGAATCTATCGTAACTCTCAGTTCAGTCAGTTCCAACTTAAGTCTGAATAGTTGGTGTAGTTCTGTCAGTCAAAATAGCAGGGATAGTCAGGATAATAATCCACCAGCTGTGTTTCAATGTGCCTCTGGAGACAACAGTCAGGAAGATTATCATAGTAATGGGTATATTCGATTTTTAAAATTTTATAATTCCCTAAATAAAATAACTGATTGGACTTCTTTTTAATATCGTTATTTAACATCTAAATAAATAAATATATTATATATATATATATATGATCTTTGTTTTACAGAAATGTTGTACAATTTGCATTTTACCATTCTCCAAATAAAGAAGCACACGGATCTCGATCCCCTCTTCCCCCTAACAGAACATCTCCAGTTGCTGTACCTGTACCAGGTCGTCTTCGACAACGAAATGAATCGTCTTCTTCTGGTGGTTCATGGCAAATGATATCTGGAACTGGAAGTTTACGTGGTTCGACAACAGCCAATGCACCTATTGCAGATGCATTAACTTCTTCTAACTTGGCTTGCAGAAATTTATGTGAAACTTTTGGACATACATCACAAGAATCTAGTACAACTATTATAGAAGATGAAGCATGCTCGTCGTCACCAGTACAGTAAGTTCTTAAAAAAAGAAACGTTTCTACGTAATCATTTATTCATTGAAAATGTATAGGTATGTACGCCCGTATGTATTCATGTATAATATAACTAATATATAATGTGTGAATTATATTTTTTAGAACTCGCAAAGATAGACTGCAGTGTTTAAGAACAATATTTTATAGTGCTTATAAACATACTGGATTCCGTATGAAAGATAATTCTGAACCAGGAGGTTTAGGTCAAATAATCGGCAATTTTGCAGAGAAAGTAGGAATCCTTTGATGTTCAACATACATCTTTGTGACTAATATGTCATTAATCATCTTCCGCGAATCATCAGTTTTTCATTATTGACTTCTTTCTTTAACTCAGAAAATTTTGCAAACTATTAAAGAAAAATCAAATAAAATATTTGTATATTATTGTTTATGTGGACAATGTATTGTTATATGAAGTACGGTGTGTATACACGTAATACAAATAAAAGTTAATATTTTTTTATGTATTTACAGCATATATATATATATGGATATATATATATATGTATATGAATATACAATGATTCTTCTTTGTTTAATGGATTTGTAGATACATTTGGAATAATTATATCAACCTAATTCTCTGCTCATTTTAACGAGTTTTATTAATATTCAGTATACTGCACAATACAGCTTTATCACAAAAAAAAATGTTTTAATGTCATTTACTTATAAGCAAAAATCAAAAATTCGACTTTTATAACAAAATATTTTATAAAAATTTATATAATTTATATATTGTATTATAGATTCATTAAATATACTATTCTTTGGGGTGGAACATTTTCTCTACAAAAGGGACATTGTGGTTTATTACGCAACCAATTACTAATGCAAGGCCAACAAAATGTGTGACCACAGGGAGTTGCAGTTGTTGATATTGCTTCGGTACACAACTGACAGTTTTTATGCACATCTGTTTCTGTTAACTTTATAAGTTCTTCGTTATTCTTCTGCTGCGATTCATTTTGCCATATTCTTAATACAGTTTGCATTAAAGTTATAATCCCAAGCAACCTTAAACCCCAACTAACTTTATCCATCGATGAACTACCATAAACCTTAGAAATGAATAAGTTATCGAAATATATTAAACAGTTATTCATCCATATTTAATATTATAGTAATATAATATATTTTGCAAAAAATTTACCTTTGCATAATCTATTTTAGTTAATCTTTTACCTAAACTGTAATATCTACCAGAGATATAAAAAAAACCTTTATGGATTAATATAAGTAAAGGTATTATTGACTGTAATGTTGTTAAAATCCAATTAAACAATTTAACCGACTGCTCTGTTAATTGATTACAAGGATCATTAACATATCTTTGTAATACGTCCAATCCTTTCAACAATGTTCTTTCTCCAAAATATTCAAGAATCATACTGATAATCCTTGCCTAAAGAAATATATTTAATTAAATCTTCTTTAATAAAAACTAATTCATATCTTATACAAATATATACATTTAAAGATGGAACACTATAATTTTTAAGATTAGCTTGTACAATTCCAGTATATTCTTCGCCTAAAGTTTGATTGCCCATTCCAGATGTAAAAACAAAATATATCAATCTAGCTGGGATATCAGAAATTGGATATCGAAATAAGGTTCTATAATTCTTCAAATCATGTAATAAATTGGAAAGCTTTTCTTGTAATTGTGATATAAAATCTATATCCCTTTGATAAGACCGAAGTATTTCTGCTTGGTCTGCACATTTTAATGTTTTTTTTTCATGATCTTTTGATATATTTTGATCTTCCCGAGTATCCATTGGATTTAGAAACCTGTATAAATGAAAATATTTATTTTAATCGTATCTTGCATCGTCATCTTTTAAAATGATTTATCGAGTATTACAATAGATGTAATAACCTTAAATATTACATGTATTTCTTCATGTAAGAAGAAATGTCAATTCAAGGTAATAGATAATGTTTAATATCGATATGAAATTTAATAAGTTTGATTTTAATTAAATATATTTTTAATTCTTTAAAATGTTTAGGATTTTGTATATGGAATCTTTTGTAAATGCATAACCAACCTTTGATTCCTGTAAAAATTACTAAAGTTAGACAATATGATATTTTTTCTTTCAATTCACGAACGCAATGATTTTTTATATTTATGTATGCATATTATTTAAAATTAGATAACGTTTGTATACGTACAATTATTATATAATAATCATTTTCAACGACGAAGATCATTTTAGTCGCCAATATTTGTAAGAAATAGCAATGTCATAGAAAACATAACGTTAAAAAATTTGTTAAAAGTTTATAAAATTTTTTTTGACAAATTTCAAATTATCGCGGTTAGAAATAATTTAAATTTTGCAGGCGCTTGAATCGCAGGAAATATATTTTTGCTAAGTTTGCTATAAGATGTAAAAAGTCATTGATAACAATGTTTGCATTACATAAAAAGTTAAAAAAATTACATCGATATCTTCTTTTTTTGTTTTATATTCTATGCATAGATAAATAAAAAAAGTTAGCGAAAGAAGTCGATCATGGTTAATATTTATTAATTTTTTTAAGTGACGTAATGTTAAAAGAACAGTCAAAGTATTTATACTTAATGCAACAATGGAATACAAACTAATAAGTCAATATAATGATTATCTGAAATGAGTATACTACATTACATACACACACACACACACACACACACACACACACACACACACACACACACACACACACACACAAATGGGCAATTTGACAAATCACAGCTTACGAATGAAAATATATTATTTCGAGTTTTCAATTGCTTTTATTTTTTAATATAATCTTTGTCAACTGCATGCACATCATGCACGATACTTTAGTGTTTTTATACCATCTTGCAAGTTTGTTTCTTAAAGTTTTTCAAAATAACTGTTTACTATCGCTATCATCATCTAACAACAATCGTTGATCACCAATAAATTTTTTTAATTTCGATAACAGAAAAGTCAAATTTCGTTTTTCAAAGAAACTACGAACGACGGAACAACTTCAAAACTTTAAGGTTATACATAAAATAGATGTTTTTTAATACGTAATGATATTTATACATAATCACCATCTATGAATGAATCCTCCAAACTTTTTAAATTAACCTCGTATATAAACATATCTAACTAGGAATGATTTGAAGTTGGTTACGTCGTTCGTCGATATTTCCGTAGTATTAACATTGTTGCAATTATTTACAATAACGCGATGATACGATATCGTATTACATTCGTAAGGAAATAATATCATAGTTTATGCGAACCGGTAGAAATGTGCTCGGGAAACTAGTGTAAGAAAAAACAAACATGAAAAAAAAAGGAGAAAAGAAAAAAGGTAAAAGAGAAAAAAAATTCCCTAGAACGAACGTTTCAAGAAAAAAATTGCGATCGGTAAAGAGGAAGAAGTTCATCGATTGCGTCGTCGCGAAAAATGGTCGATGACAGCAGAACTATCGCGTTGCACGGACAGAGGGCAGTAGCAGCAAAGAACAGAGAGCATCGTCCTGGATAACGATAGAATCATGCGCGCTACTATCGTCTCGTCTCTCTGCTCAGGCTCTGCTCTCGATAATATTTTGTGAAGAAGAAAAAGTGGAAAAGCCGTGAGAACTCCGTTCGGTTTCGGAATCAAAGAAAAAGAAAGAAGAAGAGAAAAAGAAAAAAAATAGAAATAATAATAACAATAATAATTAAAAGAGCGTAAAGGAAAAAACGTAAAAGAGAAAAAAAGACTCTGTAGAACAAATGTTCCACGAACGGGGTTGCGATCGATAAAGAGGAGGAAGTTCATCGACTGCGTCGTCGCGAGAAACGGTCGATGACGGCAGGACGATTGCGTTGTATAGACAGAGGGCAGTAACAGCGAAGAGCAGAGAGACATCGCCCTGGATAACAGTAGAATCATGCGCGCTGCTGTGGCCTTGTCTCTCTGCTCAAGCTCTGCTCTCGGTAATATTTTGTGAAGAAGAAAAAGTGGAAAAACCGCGATAACTCCGCTCGGTTTCGGAATCAAACCAAAAAAAAAAGAAAAAGAAGAAAACAAAAAGAAAAAATTAATAATAATAATAATAATAATAACAATAATAATTAAGAAAACGAAAAGGAAAAAAGCTAAAAGTGAGAAAAAAAATTCTCTAGAACAAATGTTCCAAGAAAGGGGTTGCGATCGGTAAAGAGGAAGAAATTCATCGATTGTGTCGTCGCGATAAACGGTCGATGACGGCAGAACAATCGGGTTGGATAAAGAGAGGGCAGTAGCAGCGAAGAGCAGAGAGCATCGTCCTGGATAACGGTAGAATTATGCGCACTACTATCGTCTTGTCTCTCTGCTCAGGCTCTGCTCTCGATAATACTTTGTGAAGAAGAAAAAGTGCAAAAACCGAGAGAACTTCGTTCGGTTTTGGAATCAAACAGAAAAAAAAAGAAGAAAAAAAGTAATAATAATAATAATAATAATAACAATAATAATTAAGAGAGTGTAAAGGAAAAAAGGTAAGAAAAAAAAAAATTCCCTAGAACGAATGTTCCAAAAAAGGAGTTGCGATCGGTAAAGAGGAAGAAGTTCATCGATTGCGTCGTCGCAAGAAACGATCGATGACGGCAGAACGATCGCGTTGCACGGACAGAGGGCAGTAGCATCGAAGAGCAGAGAGCATCGTCCTGGATAACGGTAGAATCATGCGCGCTGCTATCGTCTGGTCTCTCTGCTCAGGCTCTGCTCTCGGTAATATATTGTGAAGAAGAAAGAGTGTAAAAACCGTGAAAACTTCGTACGGTTTCGAAGTCAAACAAAAAAAAAAAAAAGAAAAAGAAGAAAACAAAAAGAAAAAAATTAATTATAATAACAGTAATAATTAAGAGAACGTAAAGGAAAAAAGGTAAAAAAGAAAAAAAAAAGAAAGAAAAAAAGTCCCTAGAACGAATGTTCCACGAAAGGGGTTGCGATCGGTAAAGAGGAGGAAGTTCATCGATTGCGTCGTCGCAAGAAACGATCGATGACGACAGAACGATCGCGTTGCACGGACAGAGGGCAGTAGCATCAAAGAGCAGAGAGCATCGTCCTGGATAACGGTAGAATCATGCGCGCTGCTATCGTCTTGTCTCTCTGCTCAGGCTCTGCTCTCGGTAATATCTTGTGAAGAAGAAAGAGTGTAAAAACCGTGAGAACTTCGTACGGTTTTGGAATCAAACAAAAAAAGAAAAGAAAAAGAAGAAGACAAAAAAGAAAAAAAATTGATAATAATAATAATAATAATAACAATAATAATTAAGAGAGTGTGAAGGAAAAAAGGTAAAAGAAAGAAAAAAAATTCCCTAGGACAAATGTTCCAAGAAAGGGGTTGCGATCGGTAAAGAGGAAGAAGTTCATCGATTGCGTCGTCGCGAGAAACGGTGGATGACGGCAGGACGATCGCGTTGCATAGACAGAGGGCCGTAGCAGCGAAGAGCAGAGAGACATCGCCCTAGATAACGGTAGAATCATGCGCGCTGCTGTCGCCTTGTCTCTCTGCTCAGGCTCTGCTCTCGGTAATATTTTGTGAAGAAGGAAAAGTGGAAAAGCCGCGAGAACTTCGTTCGGTTTCGGAATCAAACAAAAAGAAGAAGAAGAAGAAAGCAAGAAGAAAAAAGTTAACAATAATAATAACAATAATAATTAAGAGAGCATAAGAAGGAAGAGGAACTTAAGTCCACCGAGAGAGAGAGAGCAAGAGCGAGAGCGAGAGAGAGAGAGAAGACTTCCAGCTCATAGTGCGCGTGTGTTTTGTGCTTGCGTGTGGGTGTAGGTGCGTTCGTGTGCGTGCGTGTAGGTGTAGGTGCGTTCGCGTGCGTGCTTGTGGGTGTAGGTGCGTTCGCGTGCGTGCGTGCGTTCGTTCGTGCGTGCGTGCGTGCGTGTGTCCCTGTTCGTTCTCGGTGGTGACGAGAACAAGGTGGAGCACGACGAGGACGGCGGTGGGCAAGGTGGAGCGTGAAAAAAGGAAGACGGAAAAGAACCTAGGAATAAACGTGACAGTAAAAGTGACTAAGAGGAAAAATAATAGAAGCATAATAGCTGCCGTCAACGGTGGATCCCTCCCCCCTTACAAGCTTTTCACGAGTTTCACGCGCCCCCTGACACCTTCGGTCTTCCTTCTCTCTCTCGTTTTTTTCCCTCCTTTCGGTTTTGCCTTCCGCTCTCTTTCTCTCCTCTCTCAGTTACCGACCGTACCGCGACCCTCGATGACCCTGCAACCGTGCGCCAAGGAATCGAACGGCGAGCCAGAAAACAACTAATCGCGCTGCGATATCCTTCGTAAATCGGGATACGAGTGGTGTAGAGTAAGGCGCACTGGGGGAGAAAGAGGGAGATAAGAAGAACGAGGAGATAGAGAGGAAAAAAGAAAGAAAGAAAGAAAGGAAGAAAGAAAAAGACAGAAAGAGAGAGAGAGAGACATAGAAGAAGAGGAAACGAGTGAGAGGTACGGCTAGAGCCAGAGAGAAGGATAGAAAGAGAAAGAGGGAGATCGAGTGTGCGCGCGCGCCTAAAGGAGAGGGAGAGAGAAAGAGAGAGATAGTTAGATACATAGAGAGAGAGAGAGAGAGAGAGAAGAAAAGTGAAGAGGAGAGGAGAGGAGAGAGAGAGACTGAGTGAAGAGAGGGAGGGAGGGAGGAGTAAGAAAGAGTCGTTGGACTCTCCTCCATTAGCCAAAGAACGGATACGTCGTTGGAAGCGGAATCTAGGAGCGTCTCCGAAACGGCGTACACGAGGTAAGCTTTGAACGGATTGACGTTCGTACTACACTGCAAGCGTCAAATGCGCTTTCTAAAAAAAGATCCCCGTTCGAGTCTCTCAACCGGCCCCCCTTCCTCTCTCTCTTTCTCTCTTTCTCTCTCTCTCTCTCTCTTTCTCATTTTCCCCCTCTTCATAACCTCCTCCGGCAGTGCTGCCTGCCTTCCATCGCGAGCTCTCCCGTGGAACCATGATCATGGCGTGGCATGCTAACCGCCGACCCCTGCCGGAAATCGACGAACGCCGGTCTCTCCTCCTTTGCCTCTCTACCCCCACCCCTTTTTTGTCACAGAAAAACCACGGCGAGAAAGCGAGAGAGAAAGAGAGAGAGAAACATGAACGTTCCGAAAGCATTCGCTTTCGACATTTTCTTTACCAACAAGATCTCTCGTGTGTTATCGATTACTCATCGTTTAAGATTTATATTAGATCATGATATATACTCCTTTCTTCTCTCTCTCTCTCTATCTCTCTCTCTCTCTCTCCGTTATCTTTCTTCTTTTTTCTCGTTTTTTGTTTTTTCCCTGTATTTGTTTTTTTTGTTTTGTTTCGTTTTGTTTCTTGCCTCCACGAACGTATAACACCGGCTTATAAATCTTCCAACAATGAACACATTTTTTCTTTTCTTTTTTTTTCTTTCTTTCTTTTTTTTTTATACTTCGAGTCAATTATTTCGAACTTGGACTCGATTAAACACGACGCGCGTTTCGAATTACATTCGTTCGTTCTAACGAGGTGGAGGACGTAATTGCACCACGAAGGGAATTCGCTCCTTCTCGTACGTTCTCGACTATTTTCACGCCCGATAACTGTGTCGCTCGATTCTTGTCAATGAGAGAGAAAGCAATATACTCTTTTTAAAATATTCACCGTAGAGAAAAATATTCAATATTCAACGAAAAGGATTGTATTATTTTTCGTTCGTTCGATATTTTACTTAGTTCGAACTATTATGCTCAATCAGTCAGGTCTCGTTTTCATGCGAAGATAAATATCGAATGCGCGAACAAAAAAAAAATATTGTATTATCTGTATCTATCGTATATTACGTCATCCACGTCGAAATAGATATTTCGTATTAGCTATTAAAATTTTCAAGATATATCTCGTATTAATCGGAACATCAACGTTCTTGTTACGTTTTCATTTTTTAAATCCGTTTGCAATCTCTGTCAAAGTATCAAAGATATTTCTTACAAGCTCGTCGTGTTTCAACGAATCGTGGATATTTCCTATCGTCGGTCTGCGCTTGCGCACGAGAACTCGATTAAAAGTTCCATTTATCGTTACAAATATTTAATCTGTTATTCATTTTTTACTCCTTTGTGAATATCTTTCTATATGTATTTTTCATATAAAATTATAAATCTAGGTTAATAGGAATGAGGATAACTTGAACAAAGAAATTGAAAAACTCATTGTGTTATTTACAATTTTATTTTACAATTTGTATTTAGTAGTAAATCTTACTTTCATCTCTTTTTCTATACATTTAGAGTTATTACATAAATGCAAAATTGAATTTATTTTTAAAACCTAAGTGTTGTTAAACCTATTTATAATTTTTATAAGTCTGTAACATGTTTTCTAATCAATGACCTCATTTAATAATTAATGATTCTTCGTACTCTTAGACACTATTTCTTGTTAATTTTAATATGTGATATGCGTGTACAATAATATTTGTGTATCCTTAGAATGTAACAAAAACCTTTGTCTACTATAATTAATGCCATGTATGTATATTACATTTTCATCTTTTTATTATGAATATGCCATCACAGTGTACTGTATCCAATGTTTTTATATCAATTTCAAATAACATCTTTTGTGCGGCTGTAATTAATTGCACTTGTACATCTGTACCTTCATTATTAACAGAAAAATATGACATATCATTTCCATTTTTTATTCAAATCTACTATAAGGAAAAATTAATATTTTGATGATTTCTTTTACTTCATTTAGAATAATAATATTTTGACTCTTAACCTCAATTATCTTCATATTTCTTAGCCGTACATTTTTGCTTACATATTATTACGCCATGGAAAATTAATGTGTCAGTCATTGCGTATAGCTGAAGAAATATTTAATTATTATAGTACGGGTAGATAGAATTCTTTAGATTCTACGATTGTAGTTGTTAGAAGGATTATAAAATATTATGTAAATATATTGTCAATAAAATTTACGCTGTGCAATCTCTGTAAAATTTAATTTTTAGATTGCTGTTATATGTTTATTACCCATTAGAAATTTAGTTAGGTAGTTAGCTAAGTAGATTTGCATGAAATGAGGTTATTTGATGGAGCTAATAACAATAACAATAATAATAATAATATATATATATAAACATAAAATAATATAGCATATCGACTACCGTCGGAAAATCTATCGCTCGTACCGTGTATCTTGCGATTGAATTCTCCGGAGTGAAAGGATTAACCAAAGTATCAAAAGAAATATATGTATATATATATACACACACACACACACACACACACATGTTTCTATTTAGAAATATATCGGTGACCTTGAAAACTCGAGACCGAGAAAAATTATCTCCTCGTTGCTTTTTTTGCACTGTTTGCCTATATTCTTTTTTTTTGTCATTATTATATTATTATATATTATTGATCACATATGTACATACATACATACATACATACATACATACATACGTGTATTATATTGATAATATGTACATCGAGGTCTGTCAAATTGAATATCAACAAAATAAAAAATCAATGAAACTTTTTTTACGATTACTTGCACTTGCACGAACTAACTAATTTTCGTGGGCTTCGTTTTTATAAAATTATTGATACCAAATGAAGGAAAAGTTAATCATTCTTTTTTGTCTGTAGTTTTCACTTAAAGCAAAATTGCACCAAAAAATGTAATTTCCACGGAAATATTTGTACTATCCGCCATTAACGATAATTGAAAGAGAGTTTATACACGCGATTCGTATGATGTAAATCGTGCCGTTGCTTTGTATTATCAGACGTTACATCATATCCTGCCCACCTCTTATCTAGTCAGGATATGATCGTCTACGCGACACAGATTCCACGCTAGCTCTGATCGCTTTTCTTTTATTTTAAAAAATCCGCTGTTATCCTTCCCATAGATATTGCAATTACGTTCAATGATATCCAAGTATATTTCAGCTATCTTATTGTTAGAAATACCTATCTCTATGTATTATTTAAAAAATACTCATCGCATTTATATCAGATTCTTTTTTTTTTTTTAATATTTAAGATCAACATAAAATCAAGGTTATGACACGTAAAATGTTTCAAAGACAATGTATATAATTATTTCTTGCAAAGGTTAATACAATGAAATGAAAAGAAAAAGGAGAGATCGAAAAATAGTATGAACGTATTATGATTCGTGGTAAATTAATGATATTTGTACTAAATTTTTTAGAAATAAATATCGAAGATTTTTCGATCTAAAATTTCTGAATAAAATGTGACGTTTATAAAGATGGCGACGAAGAACTAAAAATAATTCGGGTAAATAATTCGGACATGATTTTCTTGAATTATGAATTGATACAAAATAAAAATAAATAAATAAATAAATAAATAAATAAATAAATAAATAAATTCGGAATATACGTGTGCGCGTACGTGTGTCATTTATATATCTCTCATTGACTTGGAGCATTCGAATAACAGAATCTGGGTATATCAGCGGGACTTCGAAAAACAGAGAAAAATGGGGACTTTGCTCTTTTTATTCTTTCGTTCGAGAATGACGCATCCCTGTGACACAGTTTTACACAATGGAACAGTCAGGCCGCTTTTAACGAGAGGCTTCTGTATATAGCACTCTTTATCATTCTTAAAGGACGGCGCCCATGCATGCGCGCTTATTTTTAATCGCCGTTGAAAATCTGCGAATGTGGAACGTCTTTGACTTTTATTGAACGTATTATATTTGTCTATCTATCTCGTCGGTGAAATATTTTAATCATATTTTTGATTGAACAATAATATTAGAGGGTGGATTCAAAGTTTGTGCTTGATATCAAAAAATCAATTATTTTTTCACCGAGACTTTTTAGGTTAATTTTTTCTTTGTTTTTTTCTCTCGTTTTTATTAGATTGTAAAAAATTTTCTTATTTTGTTATGATCCGATATAAAAAAAAAGAGAAGAAAAAACAAAAATTAACCTAAAAGGTTAACCTAAATTAAAAAACTTTAAAAAGTTTTTAAAGATGGCTCAGAAACTTTTGGTCCACCCCGTATTTTTATATACACACATAGCATATGTATGTATGCGCGCGCGCGCGCACGCATGTTGTCAGTGAACGTATCGATCAAATTATGCGCAACAGTCTAACAATAGAAATAGTATAAAAATAAAATAGCAATGGTAGCTTTTTTCTTTTTCATTTTTTTTTCTTTTTTTCTTTTCTTTTTTAGATTGTAAATATTTCTATGTTGAGATACAAAATACAGCGATTGAGAAATTATTAAGAAAGATTAACGAAATTATGGTGGAAAAGAAAGAAAAAATGGTGATTTATAAATGTTGAATTATTTTGTTTCAGATCCTCTTCGCCATATTACTATATATAGAAAGAGAGAAACGTGGCGGATTCAGCGATCACTTGGCTGTGACTACGTGCACAGATACATAGATAGAGCAAGGAAATGCGTGAATATAAAATAGTAGTATTGGGCAGTGGAGGTGTAGGCAAGTCCGCCCTCACTGTCCAATTTGTCCAAGGAATTTTTGTTGAGAAGTACGATCCTACGATCGAGGATAGCTACCGTAAGCAAGTCGAGGTCGACGGTCAACAATGTATGTTAGAAATTCTAGACACAGCTGGAACGGTGAGGATCATATAGCTTTTGTTATAAATGTATATATATATACACACACACACGTATCTGTATATGTATATATATATTATGTTTTATTATTTGTTTTTCTTCTTACTTTAAAACAACCGGTTTTCTTTTATGTAGCTTTTTATCATTTCGCACATATACATGCACACACATACACATATACTACACAATATCACATGCATACGACCCATTTTAACGTATAAACTGTAACGTAATCAGAGCGCGTATTTTATTTGTCCTTAGGAACAATTTACAGCCATGAGGGATTTGTACATGAAAAACGGACAAGGGTTCGTTTTAGTATACTCGATAACGGCACAGTCAACGTTCAACGATTTGCAAGATCTGAGGGAGCAGATCCTGCGAGTAAAGGACACAGATGATGTGCCAATGGTGCTTGTGGGTAATAAATGTGATTTGGAGGATGAAAGAGTAGTTGGCAAAGACCAGGGCGTCAACCTTGCCCGGCAATTTAATTGTGCGTTCATGGAGACCTCTGCCAAAGCCAAGATTAATGTGAACGATGTAAGTTTTCCTTCGTTTCTGGTGTATTTCTTTCTTTCTTTTTTTTTTATTTTTCCTATCGTACAGAAGAAAAAAAAAATAAACCGTGTAAATAAGATTAGAGTACCAAGCAACTACTACCGACGCATTCAAGTTTTAAGGTCTTCTAATTTTTTTTTTTTCTAAATGTTTTTCAGGAATTAATAATTATTATTTAGTTTGTTAAAGGAAAGAAGAAAATTAAGGAGACCTTAGAACCTGAACGCATTTTGTATATTTACGAACTTTTTACGGAGATTTGTTTACAACGAAATGCCTCGATATATATATTTTTTTCTTTTCTTTTCTTCGTAATAAAATTATAAGTGATATTACATCATTGTTGTTATTATTGTTATTACAGATCTTCTACGATTTAGTTCGACAAATCAATAAAAAGTCACCAGAAAAGAAGATGAAGCAAAAGAAGAAATCGCTGTGCCTACTTCTGTAAGATTTTTATATGGCAGTGTCCATATTTCTTCTGCATTGAAATATACCAGTGGAAGATGAAAGAGGAACTGGCGGTTATAAAAATATTAGTGACAAGAAGGGGGCTGATAAGATGATAAAATAATAGCAGAGAAACTAAATAAAAGGAGATATGATGATTTGGGTAGTTGTAAAACGAGAAAAGACAAAGACGCTATGCTACGTAAGGGAAGAGCGCTGGGGAGAGGAATGTAACAAGGAGGAGAATATGGAGTATGAATGTGTGGGTGCATCTTTTGTATGTATGTGCGAGAAAAAGAAAGAGAGAAAGAGAGAACGCGAGAGAGAGAAAGTGAGAGAGTGAGAGAGAGAGAGAGAGGGAGAGAGGGAGAAAGAGAGATGCGTAGAGTGAGAGAAGAATGAAAGAAAGATTGAAAGAAAGAGAGAATGAGCAAGAGAGAGGGAAAGAGAGAGAGAGAGAGAGAGAGAGAGAAAGAGAGAGAAAGAATGAAGCGTGAGAGAGACAAACCAACGGGAAATATTGTATATATGTTGGATCCCGGGTTGGCTCGTGTGCACGCGCAACAATAGCGCACAAAATAGTACGAGAGACCCCCGTGGTATTGGTTATTATCATTGTAGGAGTTTTGCATTAAAAGAAAATAAATGAATAAATGAATAAAAAAAAAAAATAATACAAAATAACAAAAAAACAATTAATATTATACATATATTTAGGTGAATAACAGGAAAGAAAGAAAGAAAGAAAGAAAGAAGGAAAGAAAGAAAAAGAAAGTGGTAAAAAAAAAAAGGAGAGGGGAAAATGAAAAAGGGGAGTAATCCAAGAAAGAAAGAAATAAAGGAAGATTGAAAGAAAGAAATGGAAAAAAAAAGAAAGAAAGATGTTTAGATGTGCGCGTGCGCAGGCCACAGCCCCCAATGCATCGTAACGCTCGCCGCGCACCTCTCTCTTATATAATATAATTATACATAGCCGATACACATGATGATGATGATCTTATTACTATTATTATTATTAATTATTAATTACATTAATTATTAATTATTATTGCGAAAGCATCAAAATATTCATAAGTTATCCGTCGTTTGTTTCTCAAAACAATATATGTTTTTTCTATATCTCTCCGTATTAAAGCAGATAAATAAAAAAAAAATCTCAGTGAGTGTTATATAAGAGCTCACATTTTTATGATCGTCCGAATCGTCTCTCTCTCTCTATGAGTCTTCAATTATCACCAATTACAAAAACACCAATATTGTCAGATGTTTAATTGTTAGTTTTTTATTTAGCCTTCCGTCTTTTTTTATTTTTCTGTTTCTTCATGATTATTATTAGTCTAAAATCTTGGTATGTAGTTATGTGTATATATATATACACACACATATATATATACACATATATATATACCTTCCTTGTTTAGTTCCAAGCAATTTGTTTTCCTAAAGAATCGATATATATATATACACACACATATATGTATGTGTATATATATATACATATGTTGATTTTTTGTTCTTCTTTTCATAATTTGTCTGTTAAATGTATCTTCTTCGGAAGGCTTACTGCAGTCACGTCCTATGAAACTGAAAAAAATTATATTTGTTTATTAGAAATGAATTAAGGGAAAATAATATTTTTTTTTCCTTTTTTCTTTTTATACATTCAATCGGATTAGTTTTGTCACACGTAACATATTACTTATCAACTTTCTTTTCATATCTTTATTCTTTTTCTTATATCTATTATGTCAATCAACGTGTTCTTAATATTAACATCCCTTAAATACTAATCGGTAAAACCGCTTTACATCGTTTGGTACAATTTTCGCTAATTCAGAAGGCACTTCTGTTGTTAGATAAGCATTAGAAATGGACGTTCTACGTATAACATACATCACGTATGTACATAAACGCGTTACACAGATCGATGTTAAGATAAGTACATTAATTGTTAATACAGAATATGGACGGAATAGAAATTGTTCAGTAAACCATTATCGATCGACATTGAATTATAAAAGATAATAATAGAACTGTTAATCCGTTAATAGAGGACAAAGGAAAAAAAAAACAATATATTGGGCATGTCAAAAATATCACAATGTATCGAAAAACGATGTCGCTATTATTAAATTATTTTTCAGGTGTCTCTCAAGGGATAAATTGAAAATCACTTTCGAAAATTAAATACTCTCTCTCTTCGTGCATCTCATTTCGTAAAATAGGAATAATTTAGAAATATTTATTAACGAATAAACAATTCGTATATAAAGATATTATAATAACGATTAGATTATTGAGAAGAAGTTCGAAAGAGAGTTTCGATCTGGTTGCAGCCGAGGTCGTGACGTTGCAACAATTATTAGTAGCCTCTTCTAAAACTTTTGGGTAATATTCGTTCCAAAATGCGAATGCTCTGTAATCTATAACGTTCGGCTCGTTCATGTCGACATTTCTATCGATAATTAATATCCCAGGATCGTTAACGGTATAAGGATTCCATTTGACGTTGTTCAAGGACGGATTAGCGGTTTTAGCAAAATTAGCTAGCATCATCATCATCACTTCGGACATTTTTTTATCGGCCGGGTTCCATGGGATTGTAGTGGTTAAGGGTAAACCCCAAACGAAGGGTAGGTCAAACATATGTGGGACACCAGCCCATTCGGGTACGTCACGTACCATAAGGTCAGTTTTCGGACGATAATCGAATCTATAAACGAAGGAGGTTTCCTGTTTGGATAATTCGCCAGCGAGTAAGGTCAAACCCGAGGCAAAATTTTTGTCGGTTTGTAGTTCGAGATATTTGTCCCTTAGGATGCCCTGATCGTCGTTGGGTGGATAAGGTTTATAATAAAAGAGAATCGCATCGGACAACATTTCTGGCTTCATTTCACACGTATTGTTATCTTCTGGGTTATATATATTATTCACGGCCATGCTAGATTCCTCGATTATCATACTCTCGAATTTTTTCTCCGACAAAATACCGTCTTTCAATTCATCGGATGTCATCGATTCGATATAAGCCAATGATTGTTCGTTTTTTGTGTAACCGACGATCAATGGTACAGCATTGAAGTTACCACCGACTAGTATGTCCCTTGGATGTTCTGGTAAAAAAGGTTCGGTACCGTTATTTGTTTCGCCATCAACGATCGGTCCCCAAGTTTCTATATCCGATGATAGCTCCACCAAAACTGATACGTCTACACGACGTAGACATTCCATCAATTTCGTTGTCGGATGCCGATAGCAACCAAATTTATCTGCTATTGAGTCTACGACAGGTAGCTCGGTTTGAGGCGAACCTACTGATCCAATTGCATCACCGCTCATAGCTATGGCTTTTGAAAATTTTCCTCTGCTAAGCGGACTCATCATGTGTAAGCCAACGCATATTGCGCCTGAACTGTGACCGTATATTATTACGTTCGATGGTGAACCGTCGAAACGTTCGATATTCTTCTGTATCCAATCCAAAGCCGCAATTTGATCGAACATACCGTAATTGCCTGGTGCCTCGCCATCCATCGATGTGAAGAATCCGAGAATGTTCAAACGATATGCCACCGTTATCACCAATACCTGCGGTATCAAATAGGTATGTTTTCTTTTCTTTCTTTTTTGTTTAAATTTTCTTTTTTATTTTGTTTCTTTTTTTTTTTATTTTTCTTTCTTTAATCATTTTTTTATCCTTCATTTTTTCTCTTATAGGTTGTATTTAATATCGAATAGTTTTTATGGTCATTAACTATATACCGAATCAGTTCGATCTTTTTTCTCAGATCAGATACGATCGATCGATCGTTCGTGGAAATAGAAATCATTGTGTGAATAATTTTTTTTATATCCTCAGAAATATTTTTTCTGATTATTTTTGATTGCAAGATTATTTTCTGATTGCTAAAGAGACTATATATTTTTCTTTGTGGTGAGAATTATTATTTTTTATTATTAGACTATTGAATTTTATAAAACAAGATCAATCAGTTATACACACACACGCGCGCGCGCACACACACACACACATATATACATATATGTATGTATGTATATATAGATATAAGAATCGACTTTTAATCATTTGATTATCTTTCATTTGAACGAAGACTTTGACGATCGATCGAGCTGATAAGTCGAATAGGTTTCGTGCTAAGTTATAACAGAGGTTAAAGTTTAGCGAATATTTTATTCGAGATTGTTACGACTGTAACGAGGACTGGGACAAGAAGATAAATTGATCGATAAATAAGACAATCTAAAGGAATATATTAAATGGTAATTTCTTCTGACCTTCTGTTTCGTGACGAAAATCGAGGCGTCCCAAATTTTGGGGGTTCCTGTATTAAAGTCACCACTATGAAACCAAACCATTACTGGCCATCCTTCGGGTGGACGTTTGCCTGTATAAATTTCATAATTATTACAGAAAGAGAGAGAGAAAGAGAAAGAGAGGGAGGGAGAGAACAGTGATTTATTTCAACCTTCTCTTATCTTTTTCGTTTTATGTATTTTCGCTTGTACATGAGAATGATAAACTATCTGTTTTCACATAAATTTCCGTTTTCAAATTTTCCATACTTTATTATTTTTATTCAGATTAGGCAGATCATCCGGAAAAATATATATGAACTCCCTTGATATTACTTTTGAACACGGAAGATTATAATAAAATTTATCTAAAGATTATGAAATTTCTTATAAATTTCGGACTAACTATTATCTTTATTTACGTCTTTCGCGATTGTTCTAAAAAAATAAGGAGAAAAAACAAGAAAAAACATGATAAATTTTCGAACTCGCTTTACACTACTTTTGAACGCGAAAAGATTATTTAAAAAAAAAGGTAGCTTATATAAGATTAAATAAAATGACCGCTTAAAAGATTTGTAATATTATTATTATTATTATTATTTTTATTTAGATCATTCGCAATCATTCTGAAAAAGATATATATATACATATATGTATATGTACTAACTCTCTTGATACTACTTTCGAACACGAAACGATTATTAAAAGAGAAACTTGTATATACGAGTATGATAAACTGTTTGATAGTTTCAAAAATATCAGATTATTATTATGATTATTTGGATCATTAGGGATCATTTTGAAATAAATACGAACTTTCTTGATATGATATTTCAACACGAAATGATTGTTAAAAAGGTAACTTATACGAAGATTATACGAATACGATAAATCAACTCTAATGATAGTTTAAAAAACTTTCAAATTATTATTATTATTACTACTACTACTATTATTATTATTATTATTATTACGCTTGATTAATTATTCGCAATCATTTCTGAGAAAAGAAAATACGAATTTCTTGATGATATGAATTTATCGAATACGTCATAAGGATCATTAGAAAGAAACTAGGGGAGAAGGGAGAAACGAAAAAAAATTAAACAAAAAAAAAAATGCATGGAAAAGATAGATATATAAGAAAGAAAAAAAAAATTGATCAATGTTATTAAAGAAAATAACAATGCATAAGGAAAATGAACTCCGCGTTTGAATCAGACCGCGTCGCAATGGCGCGTGCCCGATAAGAACGTTCCACTTATTCTGAGCATGGACCCCGTTTGAATATCGTACGATCTAATGAGATTCTCCTCGTGCACAACGTCCTGAATTTCTTTCGACCCAACCTTGACACAATCCGGAAGTTTGCGTCACGAATTTCTTTTAACCCTCCGATCGAAAGCAATCGATCACAATTTCTCCTTTCTTCTTCTTTCTCTTCTTGTCTTTCCCTTTTCTTTTTTTTGTTTGTGGTTGCACGGTCGTCGTTAATAGAATGATTCTTATCCTGATCGATTTGTCCTTTGGACATTGAATTAAATAGATGTGGGATGATATTAAATAGAGAGGAATATGGCAGGTGGAAGTTGCATTTGAATAATACTATTTTTTTAATATTATCATTTGTGAAAGTACACCTCAAGATCGTTTTACGTAAATGATTGTAAATATTATAAGAAAATAATAACAGTAATAATAATAATAATAATAATAATAATAATAATAATAAT
Organism: Vespula vulgaris; assembly: GCF_905475345.1. Classification (NCBI taxonomy): domain Eukaryota; kingdom Metazoa; phylum Arthropoda; class Insecta; order Hymenoptera; family Vespidae; genus Vespula; species Vespula vulgaris. The sequence continues at coordinate 2,697,798 of NC_066592.1, forward strand.
AATAATAATAATAATAATAATAATAATAATAATAATAAGAATAAGAATAATAATAATATTAGCGATAATTATAGTCGTGCATTATAATATTATGAGTATTGATAATATTTATACAAAAAAATGGTCCACATAAAGTGTTTCAAAATAAGCGTTTTTGCCAAAATCGTTGTATACATAGGAAGAAAAAGAAAAAATAAAAAAAAAAAAAAAGTAAAAAGAGAAAAAAACAGAACAGTAAATGAGAAAAAAGAGAAAAAGGAAAAAAATATTCACATTTATATTATTACAAATATTAATCTAAATATTAATGATAAATATACATACATATATATATATATTAAAATGCAAATATTAACGTTTTATATTAAACGATATCGGGTTGATGAAAGTAATTGTTTCGAACGGTCGAACTTGAACTTGATTTTGTTTTTGAGATTAAGATATATATATATATATATATATATATATATATATATATATATATATATATATATATATATAAGGATGTATAGAAGGAAAAGGAAGAGAAGAAAGATGGTAGTAGAATGGATGGAAGGAGGATGAATTTTCCTTTCGGTTGGAGAACTTGGCTTGGCAAAGGCTTTGACGTTGACGTTATCGCAAGAAAGCAAGAGGGGCATGTAAGAAAGGGCTAGAGAAAATAAGGGAAAGAGACGACTTTCGTGACTCGGCCGTATCGTATGTCGACATCTCGAGCGACCCTAAAGGATCGCGTGTGCCGGTTTATACTCGTATGTATCGATCGACATTCATAGTCTTGAGAAATAGAAAGAGAAAGAGAGATAAAGAGAGAGGGAGAGAAAGAGAGAGGGTGTCTAGGCTCGTGTCTAACCGTGATTTCGCTACAACTTTCATATCATTTGTCGCGCTCACCACCAACCACCACCGATCGAACCAGATCATGGTTCGTTAGCGTAATCTTTGCGTAACGTAAAAGTCTTCTGATCGAATATCGAATAATTGAATTTTCCAAACTCCTCCAATGCATATTCTCTAATACGCATATTCTCTAAACGTATTTAATCCTTTTTTTTCTTTTATCGTTCCTAATCGACCTTTCAACTTCTCTATTATCATGTATGTATATATATATATATGTGTTTGTGTGTCTGATATTTTATTTTTCCTTTCGTTATTCATTATTTCTTTATATCTAATTCACAATTTTAATTAATGGAAATAATTCGTAGATAAAGAGAATTGTTAGAATAGATTTGAATATTATAATTATTATATATAGATACATACATAAATATATTATTCTTTGCGAAATATATTAATGATATATATATATATTATTTAGATTGAATTAAATGAGAACGATTAGAAGATTTTTTTTTTATTTTTGCGTTTCGAAAAAAATGAAGAAAGAAAAAAAGGGAAGGAAGAGAGAAGAAGTAAAGAAACATAAAAGAAGTATTGTATACTAAATTGGCCTTGGCCCTGAGAATCAAGGTTAAATCTTCCTACTTCTCATCGTCTTAAATAATCATCTCCTTTTCGAGAAAGAGAAAGAGAGAGGGAGAGAAAAACACAGAGAGAGAGAAAGAGAGACAGAGAGAGAGAGAAAGAAAAGGAAGTATGATGACTCACAATGAATACGTTCCTAACGTCGATCGACTTAACTACGTCTATTACGATCTTTCAGTAACGACGCATCTACCTAGTTCATACTATAGTCAAACGAGAGATATATGTTCGATGAAATGAAGTTTTTAAATAGTACATTTGTAGCGTGAGCTTTTTCGTTTGCCAAGCGTAGGAAATAGAACAACGGTTTTATTTTAATTCAATTTCATTAGTGTGTTTTAGTCGAATGAGATAGAATCAAATAGTCGAGTAAGATAGACATTCGACGTTTCGTCTACGTCGAATTTATTTTTTTTTTTACTCTTTTTGACCTGCTTTTTTGTCATTGTTTTTTTCCGTTCATCCTTTTAATATCAGGATTATTTAATGCTGATATCAATCCTTTATCCGATGACAGTCTTATTTTTGCGTCATATTTCTGTTTGATAAGCATACGAGATTAAGGATGGATTTATTCATGCTCGACGGTATCAACTATATTTGGAATTTTTTTTTCTTTTTTGTTTGTCTTTTTATGCATTGTTATTATTAAATATGATACACTCTGTCTGACAACAGTCTACGCCCCGTGCGTTATATTTGTCGTTCTCTAAAGCGTAATAATTCGAGGAAGAATTTTTTCATACTCGACATGTCATCCGAATCCCGAATTTTTTTTCTTATATATATATATATAAAAGAAATGAAATACGATGTTTGATCATAGTCTACGTTCGAACGTGATATTTTTGATTAGTCAATCATAAGGGAGATTCAGGAAGATCGATATCGATTTCGAGAATGTTTATTTGATATGTATGATTTGTCGTGTGACACTCGACATCTATTTTCAACTTTTATTAGAACTATCAAAGATTATATTTTTGAGTATTTTCGATGAATTACATTTTCATATTACATATTTCATGTAACATATTTCTATATATGATTTAAATTCGATATCGAGAAGTGTCTCGATGATATATTACAATTTGTCGAGTGACACTCGAAGTGTCGTGTTTATTTTTTATTTACTTTTTCTTTCTCTTTTTTTTTTTAACAACGATTATGATACTCCTTGTGAAATATTATTAAAACTCACCGTCAGGTACGAAAATGTTTAGAAAGAGACAATCCTCGCTCATACCCGGATCAGGCTGGTCAGGTGGTAGTAATCGTGCATAAAGCTTCTCGTGCAGTTTCAAACGATTTGATACCTGCTGACAGGATGGACCATATTGGCTGGCATTTCTTATTCCTTTCCAAGATGGTAAAGGATCCGTCACTGGTATCGAAAAACGTAATTGTCCGATCGGAGCTTGAGCATATGGAATGCCGAGATACTGTATCACCTTTTGACCTCTACCGATGATCACCTGAAAGTTGATATCAGAGCTGATTATAACTATTCTTTATTTCCTTCCTCTCTCTTCTGTCTTCGACGATGAAAATAAACGCAAGATTTGTTCTTTTTTATTATGATTATATATATATATTTTTTTTTATGTAAGATGTTCATTATATCGATTATCATCGAGAATGTATATGTATATATATATATATTTTCTTTTTATTTATTTTTTATTAGAAATAGTTTGCTCGTATCACGTTATCAAGTTATTAGAAAGAGAATATATTAATAGATGGTTACAAGAAGGAATAGAAAAAGAAATAATAGGAAAAAGAAAAGAATGTATGAAATATACGAATAAGTTGCTACTTCTTGATTGAAGAAAAGTTAATTGCAAATAGGAATGGGATAAGGCCATCGATAATCCGTATTTACACGTAAAAATTAGTATCAATTAAACTAACTTTTCGTTTCATCATTCTGAATTCAAATCCTCTCTTTAACTTTATTTATAAGCCATTATGGATCTAAATATCTTCGATTAGTTCACATAAAATTTAACTTTCGTTCACGGCAATTTATTTCCAACCCATTAATGTATGCATCATCGTTAAAAGTAATATTTTTCTGACTCATCGTCTTTCTTCACCAATACGTACATATATATATATATATATATATATATATATATATATATATATACACACATATATATAATCAAGCGGTGACGTTGACTTTCTAAATATAAATAATGTACTAAGAAGATACAGGATGATCCATTTGAACAAGAACACTTGTTTGTTTGTAAATGATCATAATTAGAGGTAAAAGGATAAATTGTTACCCCGATAAAGAAAACATTCCTGATTTATCTATAAAGAGAGAGACTGTATGTATCAATTTCCAAACAATATGAAACGTTTGCACATTTACCTATTTAAATGTAAATTTAAACCGATCCCTTATATTTTATATATATATATATATATATATATATATATATATATATATATATATATGCAGAGAGAGAGAAAGAAAGAAAGAGAAACAATGAAACGCATTACAAAGTGAAAACTTTTAGTAATAATTTCAAATACAAAAAATGAATTCGAAACGAAAGAAAACAATTGGCTCGTTTAATCAGGCAATGGAATAAAAAGCGCGCGTTGTTTTCTTTCCCAGTTTTCTTCCTTTTGCGCTTTTTTCTTCTTCTTCTTTTTCTTTTGATAAATTAACGCATTGAATAATCATAAGATTATCTCTATATTTCACGATTAACGTTAAAATCCACAAAGGATATATTGTCCGATATGTTAAGTTATGCAGGTATCATAGAAAAAAGAAGTCGAAGCAATGAAAAATAAAAAAAAATTAAAAATGAAAAAAAAAAAAACAGAAAAACAGAAAAAAGGAAAAAAAAGATGTATGAAACTGCTCCGTATATATATGCGATAGAGTAATAATTCTTCTGTGAAAAAATATGATGGGAAAAATTGTAATTAGATCGTTTAAATCTAGCTTTAATGGGATATCTTCTCGTTGGTTAACTTGGTATCGAAAAAGAAACGGGGATGGGTGAACGAAGGAAGTTGAAGAAAGAAAAAAAAAAAAAGAAAGAAGAAGAAAGAAAAAAATTCAGAAAGGTATAAAGAGAGAAAAAAATATTTTACCTCTTTGCCAGCGAGCACTCCTTGATCAGGTATCCTAATCATGGGCGGATCACGAACCAGTCCTTGTCGTGCGAAAGTATTTTGACTGTAAACGAATGAGATCTTTTTAAAAATAATGCAAATGTAAAATAGAAATCGAATGAAAACGAGTAGGATCGAAACTGATGATCTCATTTTCGTTCCCTTTTAAAACTTCGAGTTGGAATGATTCTCTATGAGAGATTTAGCGTCGTTTAGCTTTTTCCTCGTTGGTTGGAAGCTCTACTGCAGGAGAATAAGTAACTTCGCGTGACTCCGTCCACCTTCCACAACTTGCTCCACGTTCCGCTCATAAACGACGCGGTACGGAACCAGAGAGACTTGCGCTCTTTGACCTCTCTTTCCTAACTTTCCTACCAACCTCTTTTGTTCAATCCTTCGCTACCAACCCCTTCCTACTCTCACTCCGTCCCCTTTCCTTTCTCTTTCCCTCCACTTTTCCTTCGACCCAACTTCGTTAACGTTTTTCGTCGAATCCGGATTTGCGTCAACATACATGTCGTTTCTTCTTCTTCTTTCATGTGGCTTGATCATTGATAAAAACACAAGATCAATCGATAAGGCTTTTTAATAATTATATTGCAATTACGTGCGATAGTCGACTCGAATTTCCTCTTATTATTATTGTTATCGGGTCTAAAGCGTGTTATTTCGTGTTAGATCGTGTTGTTAAGACAATTTGAGAATTTCTTGTTGAAATGATCTTTAAGTAAAATCTATATATGGAATATTAATGATCACTAGAATAATCATTTGTGATTAAATGTGACATTTATTTTTAACATTAATATTAAGCACATATTTAGAACGAAGTGTAACATATAGTTTAGTAGTAGTTATTTATTCTTAGGGGTAAGACACGTTTCCTTTCATTTTTTAATATAAAATTTAACGCTAAGCATTTAAACGATGTAGCTTTTATTATTTAAATTATTGATCGTATATCGGTAATATAGGGAAACACATCGGTAGCACAGCACGATATAACAATACACGTCGGTAGCGTAGATTTTCGATAATTTATCGATAGGAATCAATTTTTTATCGTTTGAGTATAACGTCAGGTTTCTTTTTTATCGATATAGGATACGTATCTCTTCTTCTAATAACGTTACAAATTAGAACGAAGACAAAAACTAATTAGATAAAGAGATAGATATCTATATAGAAAGAAAAAAGAAAATTTTTTTTTTTTTTTTTAATAAACCTAATTGTTTCTATCATTTCCATATGCATGATGCAATATTATATTAAATAATACGAAATGTATTCATTGGCTACTTGTGAAAATTTGTATAACTTTTGAAGAGTACCTTATAGAAACAATTACGATATTTGTAGAAACATTGATATTTATGTTTTCATAGTGTACAGAAAGGTAACGATGTAGCGCGTTGTTTACACATATACCGTTTACATAATATATTTAAACATATAATTATATGCAGAGTGAATGAAGAGCTTCGATAATGTAAAACTTTAATTACGTGGACTATTCCCATCGGAACGCGTTGCATGCTTATAGTATGTTCAATACGTGCACATATTATTCATTGTGCATATTACTCATACAAATTACACACACATATATATATTATACATACACATGTGTATATATATATATATATATATATATATATATATATATATATATTACATCATATTATAATATGTATTATACTACTTATCGATTTACATTATAATGGAATGAGTATGCGCCTACTTATACATACGTAATAATACATTGCAATTAAAATATTATATCAACATATGATAGAGATGCATAAAAGATGTTCTCGAAATAATTCGACATTTTGTTTTCATGTTTAAAAACTTGAGAAATTCTGGAAGTATATCTGTTCATTATGCATTGAAATTATTATTCGTCATAAACAGAAATATATGGAGAAAGAGAAGAATGCAGAAAACAAAAAATAACAATCATACAAAAAAATAAATGGTAGATACGAACAGAAAATACAGAAAGATAAATGTAACATAATATTCGTAAATACGTTTCTTTCGTGCGAAACAACATGTAATATGTAAAATATGATACGTTATTTTAGAAAAGAGAAGAGAATATTTATACTTTACGTATGTACAAGCACGTTATTTTTTTTCTTTCCTTTTCGTTTCCTTTTTTTTTGTTTTCTTATTTTTTTGTTTTTTTTGTTTTTTTCTTTTTACTTTTAGTTGCGCGGTATGCGCGTGAAATACATGGGGACACCGGATGACGACGATTCGCGCCATTAAATTGCAAATTTATCGAACGAGAATCTACATTCATATATTCATATTTATCTATCTATCTATCTATCTATCTATCTATCTATCCTACTATCTACATCGCACATATGATATATATATATATATGTATATATATACCAATTATATATATACCATTTATATATATATATATATATACCAATTATATATATATACCATTTATATATATATATATATATACCAATTATATATATATATATATATTTACACACACATACACATACATATACAGAAAAAGCTTGTTTTTCTTTGGCGCTTATCAATGCGATACTTGTGAAAGGAAATGCTCATCAATATGCAAATCAGAAAAAATAACGAACTTTGTAATCGTCTTTACATAATAAATCGACTAATAGAGAAAGAGAGAGAGAGAGAGAGAAAGAGAGAAAGAGAGAGAGAGAGAGAGAGGGAGAGAGAGAGAGAGAGAGAGAGAGAGAGAGAGAGAGAGAGAGAGAGAGAGAATTCTATACGAGTAAGCAAAATAGCAATATCGCGGTGGAAAAAGTGAAGTTCGGGGTGTGTCGTTCACCCACGTATAAAATCAAACTCTTTGTTGTGTAGTAGACCGCTATTACCCGTGGTGGCTTCGACGTTATATTTTTTTCACGACCATTATCGAGATGAAAGACTTGGCGCAACACAACGAGCTATTTTTCATTTCTCTCTCTCTCTCTCTATCTTTCCAAAAAAAATAACCGTTCTCATGGATCGTCGAGATTTAAACGAGCGTATTGTTTGCTGTTTGGAACGATTAAATTAAAAAAAAGAAAAAGCAGAAAAAGAAGAAGAAAAAAAAGAGAAAAGAAAAGAACCAACGCCAAACAACAATACCAATAGTGACTACAATAACAATAATAATAACAAAAGTAATAATAATAATAATAACGATGATAATGATGATAATGATAATAATGATAATGATGATAAAGAACACGACATGTTGGTCCTGTTTATAGAAGCAAATAGAAAAATATAAATTATCAATGAGACAAATTGTTCTCTCCATCTTTTTCTCTCTTTTTTTTTTCTATCTCTTTTTCAATTTTTTTGAAACTGAGAAAATAAACGCGATCCGAGTGATAAGTCAATTAGCCTACTGAATTTCTGAAAACCTCGCTCAAAGTAATATTTGTTTAGGGAAAGATTCGTTTTTCATACAATGATGACAATTACGTTGTTTAGCGTTCGTTCGATTGGAAAAAATTTAATGAAAATTTAGCTATCTCTCTCGCTTTTTCTCTCTCTCTATTTCTTTTTCTCTTTTTTTTTTTCCTGATGCAGATTATCCGCAGATACAAAACGTTATATCTCTCTCGTATACTTTAATTTCCGATGTGCAACGTTTTCTGCAACAAAACCAACGCTATAACCGGGTATATTGAATATGCGGACAATAGTTACGCCATTTCAATTCCTTTTTGACACTTTTTTAAATAAACTTTTACAGCATACTTATTTTTTACCATTCGCTGGATAACAATGAAATTTATTTTCATTAACGATATACTCTTTTTTTTTTTTAATCGCGTTATCGTCCAAACAGTTTGATAATTTTTTGATTTCTTTCTTATTGTTAACTTTTATATATGTATGTGTATGTGTGTATATATATTTTTTTTTATATAAAGATCAGGTAATTTACTTTGAATAATTTTCGATAATATGGATTAACCGTAATCTATGTTCGTCTTATTTAATATATTCTACGTATAATATATGAGAATCAATGTGTTCTATAAATTTTCAACCATATTTTTCGTCGATAGAAATATTATAATAATAATTTTCGTATGTATCTCTATTGTTTATCAATTTTGTTTTCTTTATTATATTTTTTAACATGGTTTTTATAATCCACAGTAAATGCACTGGATATTTTTTAATATTTATGAATTATTATTATAGAATTTTTATTATTCGAATTAATAGAGATATATCTATATATTTTTCGGATATAAGGAATCTTTGAGATGACAAATGGAACGACGAAATACAATTTTGAACACATTGAATTTCCTATATTATTATTAGATTATTATTATGATATAAATTTAATCGATAAATAACCTACTTTTTCTTTCTTTCTTTATTTTTTTTTTTATATACGCGATAGATATTATTATTATTATAAGTCCTTATTACTATGTATCACAGCCTTGCTTTTGATGCCCAAGAAATGTTTGTACCCATTCTACCGGGCAATTGAATGTTGAAAATAATACAAAACCTTTAAATAATATGTTTCTAATTGCTACTTTTATGATAAAGATTATATATGATTAACTTATATAGAGATTATATTCCAATAATTAAAATTTTATTATTTTATTATTTCGATTATTTATCTTATTATTATAATATATATACACATATGTATATATATATATATATTAATTATTATTTAGATTATGAGAAATGGATGTAGCGATTATGGAAGCAGTGATTTAAGTAATACATATATATTTATATATGTATTTTTCGTTTTGAGATATTCAACTATAATCATTTGAAAATCATATTTCTATTAATTCATTGTTAAACTATTTCCAGTAGAGTTAATTTAGCGAATGGTATAAATGATAATGATGACGAAGATAAATCTTATCTCTCTACTATTTCTCTCTTTTTTTTTTGAGAGAGAAATTAAATACACTAAACCTAAACAATAATTATTTTACGATATTTCTCTTTACTACAATATTTATATAACTACGATATTGTTATTGCTTGAATACACGTAGTTGCACGTATGCATTGGCCCAATATATATGTTTATATTTATATGTATATGTATTTTATTATATATTATTATATTATTATATGTATTTTATTATATACATATATGTATATAATAAATTTATTATATTATATGTATATAATAAGGTAGGTTATATGTATATATATATATTTATATACATATATATGTATTTACTATCATTCCATGAAAGATTCTCAATTTGAATCAATTCCCGATTAGATCGAATTAGAAAATTCGTGGAGATTGAATTTTCATAAGTAACGGTAAATTTGTTCGATATTCTCAATTATCATATAGGAATGAAACCATTCCGATATTCTATTGAATATTAATAATTAGCGCCTATAACAGTGTGGCAAATTTAAAGAACCAGTGTTACTGAAGGAAATTTGAAGTATACGTTAGTTAAAAAGATTGTATAAATTTCTAAAGTCTGCTTTTTCTCTCTCTCTTTTGTACTTTATATCTATTTATTTGTGCCTGCAAATAAGCTTATTTCCGTGTAGATAGTGAAGAAGAAATAAATATCTGGTTGGTATAAGTTAAGGAAAGAAAAATATAGATGGTTAAATAAAGAGAGAGAGAGAGAGAGAGTGTGTGTGTGAGAACGAGAGAGAGAAAGAAAGAAATTATGTGCAATCATAGTCCAAACAGTTACGTAGTAATCAACGAATCCAAACAAATTCAGAAATTTCAACTTGAAACAAACCTTCGAGTTACGGTTAACGAATACGTGATCTTACGATTGACCTCATTTGTAATTAAACCTTTTTCTTTCTGTTGTTTCCAAAACCTGATGAGATTGGATCTTACCGATAGATCGATCGTTATCGATAAAGGATTTAATGGTTTAAAATTTTTCATTAAATTTCTCGCGCCATACATATATATATATATATTTACTTATTTACTTATTTACTTATTTACTTATTTACCTATTTACTTATTTACTTATTTACTTATTTACTTATTTACTTATTTACCTATTTACTTATTTACTTATTTACTTATTTACTTATTTTCTAAACATTAAAAAATATCTTTATTTCGAGAAAATAATTATGTATTTGCTTATGTATATTAACTTACGTATTATATATTACATATTTATAGACATTCGGGGTGATAGAGAGGTGTTTGGACGGTAGACTGATAAGATTGTGAGTTTATATTATCTTTTATGCATTTATATCTAGATTTTGGCTAACATTTGTAATATAATAATTATTAAATGAAATTTGTTGATAAACTCACAATTTGGATAATGTAACTGTCCTATTTAAACTGAAAAACGAAGCAAACTATACTACGTATATATGTATGCATATTTACTAGAATACGATGACGTGATATATACTATTTGATATTATCGATTAAAAAATTGGCAGATAACGAATGAAAAATTAGACAAGATTTAAAGTTAATTTGTTTAAAATTGAACAAACGATTCCTATATATGCGCGTATGTGCATACACGTTTACATTCAGAGTTTCAATTCAATGATTATTATTTTTATGTCGTATTGTATCATTTATAATAATTTATAAGTTTTTATGTCTTTTCATAACTCAAGAGATATGGGTGGTTTTCTTAAAAAATCATCTCAGACATTTTATAAAACGATCAATACCAATAGTATATATCACAAGAGATATTTTCAAGAGATATTTTAGACATCTATGAACGTTATTTTATCACTGTAAAGACAGATTAATTTTTTTTTTTCCGGAAAGGACGAAAATACAAGGTTCTTGCGTTTATTTACATATTTTTTTTTCTACTCTATCATATAGAAAGATAAAGGGAAAAGAGAGAGAGAGAGAGAGATTAAGAGAGAGATTTATATCTATGCAAAAAATAAGAAAAGAAAAAGAAAAAGAAAAAAAAAGAAAAAAGAAAAAGAAGCAAAGGATACATTACAAGGAAAGGATATATAAATAAATGAACAGAGTATCCAACGCCATAAAAAAAAAAAACAAAGAATTCAAAAGGAATCAAAGCTTCCTATTTTTATCCCCCCCCCTCCCTACGCCCCTCTCCTTCTTTCTCAAGAGCACGTTCTTTTATCTTCCTTATAAAATTATAAAATGAAATCGTAAATTAAAATCAGATAAATAAAAGGATTGCAATAAAAAAGTAAAACGATAATTCTTGAAAAGATACATCTCTCTATATTTTATTTCGTCTTATCGAGGAATATCGCAAATTTGATGCATCAACGACTCTGAAAGAAACAAAGGAAAAGAGAAAAGAAAATATAGAAAACAAAAAATTAAAATCAGGGAGAAATACTTGAAAAATTAAACTGACAGAAAAATAAGAAAAGAGAAGAATGATTTACCGATCAAAAGGAAAGTGACTTTAAGTCGTGACTTCGAAATAGTAGAAAAACTATGATATAAGAAATTTTCCCATCTCCCACAGGATCGATCCCAAGAGGACTACTCTCGAGTAGTTCTCGCAAAATTTTCTCTGCGGATAAAGAATAAAGATAATCACGTCAGGTTGTCGTGTATGTATATTTGATCTTCGATGATAATATCGTAGAAAGTTTTCGAGGTCAATGAAAGGAAGGAGAGACAGAGAAAGAGATATATAAATAGAAAAAGGTAGAAATTAAAAGGAAGAAAAGTTTACCATACAAGATGTCCGACAAGAAATTTTCTATTCCTCTTTTAATTTCTATTCTCCTCTATCTATATATATAAATCTCTTTTTTCTCCTGTCATTTATCTAGAAATCTTTTTACGATATTATCATCGAAGATCAAATATACGTACACGATCGTTTGACGTGATTATCTTTATTCTTTATCCGTAGAGAAAACTTTGCGAGAACTATACGAGAGTAGTCCTCTTGGGATCTGATCCTGTGGGAGGAGGAAAAATTTCTTATGTCACAGTTTTTCTATCCTTCCAATAGTCACGTCTTAAAGACACTTTCCCTTTGATCGGTAAATCATTCTTCTTCATCTTCTTCTTCTTCTTCTTCTTCTTCTTCTTCTTTCCTTATTTTCTCATTTTTCATTTGTGATATTCCTCGATAATAAAACATAAAAAACGAAATGAAATATAAAAAAAAAAAATATATCGAGAATTATCGTAAAACATACAAATATTTGCGTAAATTACCGTATTCATTTTTAATTAAAATTTTCTTATATAACTCATTCTAATTTATAATTCGACGCATAATTTGTATGGAAAAAATAAAAGAATGTGCACTTTGCGAAAGAGGGAGAGGGGCGGAGGAAGGGGGGGGGGAATGTAGGTAAGGGTGGGAGGCGGGAAGGAGAGCTTTGATTTCTTTTGAATCTTTTTTTTTTTTTTTTTTTTTTATGGCGGTGAATATTTTTATCTATATAAATTAAAAGTTGAATCATTAAAAATTAATATTAAATTTTAAAAAAAAAAAAACAATTAACAAAAAATAATCGAAATCTCTTTTTTATTTATACTTTCTTCAATTAGTTACGTATTCTGTCCTTTTAATGTTTTACGTCTTTATCTTTTCTATTAAATATTGCATAGATATAGATCTCTCTCACTCTCTCTCTCTCTCTCTATTTCTCTATCTCTTGTATATGCATACAGATATATTGTCTCTTTTGCTTCTTAATTAGAAAAGTTTGTGAAATAGCATACGTAGGTATGTACGTAAGAGATTATTTATGCCAGAGTTTATATCACCTCTCTCTCTCCCTCTTCCTCTACCTCTCTTTCTCTCACTCTTTCCTTCTATTTTCATGTCTCTCTCTCTCTCTCTCTCTCTCTCTCTTTCTCTCACAGATTTTGTGGCAACAATTTTGAAATAAAGTTACCTATCGAGAAGATTAATCGGTTTATTTAGTAAATGTTTAGCTGCTTTTGTACGTTTGAATTGATATTCTTTTGAAATTCTGAAAATAATAAAAGAATAGACAAGATTTGTAATAGATATACAATGTACATATGTATACATATATACATGCATACGCACATATATATATATATATATATATGTATGTATGTATGTATACACTTCTCTCTATTTATTCGAAATATTTTTTATACGAAAAAAAAAAAGACAAAAAAAATTTATCCAATAATGTATGATTCGTATGAAAGTATCATCGACGATACACGTGTTTAAGTGTACGTAGAACACATATAGTATTTATTTCAAACTCGACTATACGAATAAAATCCTAGTAAATATAAATAAAATTGTAGGTGGAAACCTTTCGCAGGTGGAAAAAAAGTAAAAAAAAAGTAAAAAAAGAATAAAACCAAAAAAAAAAATAAAAAAAGAAAACAGAGAGAGAGAAAATAGTTCGCGATAAAACGAACTCTCCTGACCGCGCGTGCTTTCAAACAATTTTGATTTTTTTAACATTTACCTTTGGCAAGAAAAGTCATGAAAGTTTTGGATGAACCATAACTGTTTATGTGCATGCATCCGTGTATTTATATATGCGTTTACGTGTATAGATATGATATACTATATATCGGTACGCTTAAAATGTAAAAACTATTTGATAAATTTTCTTCTCTATTTATCACTCCTTCGTCCATCTTAAACTTAAACTTCTCGTTAACGATTCTTTACGGTTATTCTAGCAATCAAATAGTAACTAGTTGATATAAGAGCTTTCTTAGAGCTCCATATATACGAAGATTTAAGTCGAGTAATGAAAGTTTACATAGATACATATATATCTATGTATGTCTGTATGTATGCATATATTTATGTATATATTATATATGTTATGTGTATATATATGTCTATGTATATATCTATATATTCATTCGGAAATAGGAAAAGCAAAAAGTAGTGAGAACAGTTTTTACGAACGTCAACTTGTCCTCGATCGAATATATTCATTTTAAATAAAAGTTTTTATATGTATTCACACGTGTATCGATATTACATATATGTTAGACATATATCATATCATATCATATTATATTACACCGTCGTATCATATATACATATATATCATATTATATCATATTAATATCGTATCATTTATATATCATATATATATATATATATTAATATTATAGAACGAGTAATGCTGATGGGTACCGTGTAAACGTGGAATCATTTGAAATGTTCTCACGTAGGTACCTTTGTACTCTGGTGCATATCGATAATCTGTCGAAGATTTTAGAGAACGAACACTGTCCGTATTCCTTCGACGGATCGATTACCGATTCGTTGTTTTCGATTCGCGTTAATGTATATAAACTTATATATATGTACATGCATATATATATACATGTATAAATATGTATATACATCTATAGCTTTCTTATTCATGTACGTATACATACGATCTATATATACATGTAGATAGGTATCTCTATATATAGTTTTATATTAGTCTCTATATACGTGTTTGCTTGGGTATGTGCATAGATACATTAGATGTGATCAACTGGTTCAACCAGTGTACCAGCATTTCCTAAATAACTTGCTCGGGAAAATCGACTAATGAACAAACGATCTTTCGAAATAACAATTGATCTCTCTTGAGATCTATGCTTGAGATAAGTAAGTACTTAAACGGCGTATATTTGTTAGACCGTAATGCACATACAAATACAAACCGTACCGTACCGAACCGAACCGAACCGAACTCTGTTAATTTATCAGATAAAATAAATACAATAGGAAACACGAACGGAACGAAAACAAAGAGGAAATTATGCTCGATGATTATTTACTTAACGTCGACAGAAGTGTTTGCATTCTTTAAAGAGAGAAAAGGCAAGAAACGATATGAAAAAGTTGATGCAATTTTTTTTCTTTTCTTTTTTTTATCTTTTTCTATTTTCTTTTTTTTTTTTCCTTTTTACTTCTTTTTTAACACATTGCAAGGGTTATAGATAATTTTTTTTTTCTTTCGCTATAACGTTATTTTATGTTAATTTTATATATTAAGATGATTTATGTAAGTTCATATATATATATATATAATATGCACGTCTATCTAATTACGTATATGTATGTCTATATATATATATGTATATATATATATGAAGATATGTAAAGATTTTTAGATAATTTCTCGCAATGTCCTATATTCCTTATCTCGAATTATTTTCGTTAATATAATTATATATGTAATATTTCAAAAGCAAGCTCGGTCAATATCTGTCTGCAATGTGTTAATGTAAACGTTCCGTGTTTCTATAGTAATGTTGAGAGATCCATAGATAAGTAAGTGATCAGATAATTTTAATTAATTTCTCTTGATTGATGCAAATCCTCTCTTTCTTTTTTTGTTTCGTTTCTACCTTTTTTCCTTTCTTTGTTTTCTTTTTTCCTTTTTAACGCGACGCGTTTAAAAAACATCGTCACGTTTGATAACAAAAAGAAAATATTTTGCGAGTACGGAGTTCTCCTCGTTAGATAATATTTGACGGCGATTGAAAATTAATTATCGGGAATGACACTCGGGAATGGTATTGGTTCGATTATTTTCCAATAAATAAACAAATTATTTCATGTTATTTTCGATCTAACAAAAGTTTCCACGGTTTATGCCTTTAAAAGTACGCTTTTCTTTATATTTTCATCTCTTTCTCTCGCGTAGTGACGATCGATATTATCGTAATAATAATTGGTGAAAAAGAAACGGTGTAAGTGAGCGTTAACACAAGGATATTTTTCAAAGGAAAAGAGACGCCTCGATTCTCTACAAGTTCTCATCTACCTTTGGCAAGAGATATGCACATGAAACAATCGTTTTTTTTCTTCTTTCTTTTTATCTATCTATCTATCTTTTTCTTTTTTTTTTTTCTTTCTTTTTTTTCTTAAAGAGGAAGAAAGGTAGCACCTGAGCATTCGATGGACCGTTCAAGGGATCATTTGTCTCTAAAAGAGTTCATATTTCACAGAATTTTCAAAGTCATCCCTTGGCGTGTACCTACTTTCAACGAGCAAATATTTCTTCCTCTTTCACGCAGTATCGAATCCAAAGAACAGAGGTAGATAGATTGGTACATAGGTTGGTAGATAGGTAGGTAGGTAGGTAGATAGGTAGGTAGGTAGATAGGTAGATAGGTAGGGAGGTAACTACGTAACACATTGAAATTGATCAAATCCTTGATCTGATCTAATAATCTCGTCTACCGATATCCTCTGTTATACGGTTATACTGAAGAAAAACGCGTCAGGAATTTCTAGAGCGATCGTAAAAATCAATTCGCGCAGCTGCTACTCCTTTACACAACCTTTTTAGACTAATTTTTGAACTTGTTGTTTCTTCCTCTTTTTTTTTTTATTTCTTCTTGTTTTCTCTATTTTTCTCTCTTTTCCCAATTCCTTTCTTTATCCTTTTCCTTTGAGATTGGAAACAGTAGAATTAAAATTTTTCCTTTTTGTCAAGTTTGAAGTATTTCGTCTAAAAAAGAAGAAAAAAAAAAGATCAAAATCGAATTGAAATTTCTATCGTGACTTTATTTTTGCCGATTGAAAAAAACAAAGAGAATGAAAAGCAAATGTATTTTTCGCAAACTTTAACTTTAAGCAAACTTTTTAACAAAAAAAAGTATAAGAGCAAAACGTATTAACTAATTATTAATGATTGATCGATTCTCGATGAGCCAATGCTCAACGTTAACGAGAGGAAATGGAAACAGATGGAGTAGACAAAAAAAAAAAAAAGAGAGAAAAAAGAGTAAAACGACAAAAAAGAAGAGAGAGAGAAAAAAACAGGATTTTTCGGGAAAGAATTGAACGATGGATTATTCATCGATGGATGATCGATCATTCGATTCTTATCGACAAGTATTTCGTTTCACATTCATTTTGGCAAGGATTTTCGGGAGTTGGCGTTTCTTGGCTCATTTTCTACTTTGCTACCTAAATACTTATCTACCTACGTAACTGACGTAACTGCAATCGAAGCGTAGAAAAGCCAACGAGCCGTCCGAGTGCCAAAATGTAAATTTTACGCTCGTGCCGAAAAGGTCTACGTATATTTTTTTATTATAGTTGAGCTTCGCGTGGCAAGTGGTTCGGAACCTCGTTCGATTTAAACTCGTACGAGAGAACGAAACAGAGAGAGAGAGAGAGAGAGAGAGAGAGAGAGAGAGAAAAAAAAGAGTGCGAAAAAAAGAGAGAAAGACAGAGAGTGTGAAAAAGAGACAGAGATAGAGGGTGCGAAAGAGATAGCGAATGTAAAAGAGAGGGAGAGAGAGAGAGAGAGAGGGAGAGGGAAAGTTCGCCGAGAGCGTTTTCCCGGTGCGCGTCCTACTTTTCGATTTAATTTGCAGTGACGACACGCGGTGACGTTGTTACATCCTATCGATTTAAATGGAAAATGCGACTCCCAACACTTTTGTCATTCACATCGTTGCGCTTCCCTGCTCTTCGATCGATTTAACGATACCCCTAGTAACTCCCTCCAGCCACCCTCCCATCGGCCCACCTTCCACCAAATCGTCCGCACCACCCTCTCCTCTTTTACCCTTCCGTATTTTCCTATCTCCTATCTTCTCTTCTACTCCTCTTTCCCTCCCTCCCCTTCTCTTCCCCCTCTCTCTCAATTTTCATCCCCACTATTCCTCCCCAAAACACCAACCTCCAACCCCAATTTCAACCTGCAACCTCCAACTCCCAACCCCCGCCAGGTTTTGCTTGTTACCATCATTTCGGTAAAAGCGATTTTTTCGTTTTTTTTTCTTGGACCACGACCGCCATACTATATTCCAGTAGAAAATACGATTATATCGCGTTGGAGCCATTACGATTACATCCCTAGGTCTGGTGACTATATACAGTCTCACGAAACATTTTTAAAAGAACGTTAACGAACTTTCGTGGCGAAAACCAAAGAATCCGTCGTTTATTCATTCAGATTCTAATTATTTTTCTGCATACGAGTTTATATACACGCGTCCGTTATAATTTGTTTTAATATAAAACGTACTGAAGTATCCGGATTAGGTCTCTTTCCTTCTAATTTTTTATTTGCTCTATCTCTCGTGTTTTTTCCTTCATTTCTTTTTTAAATATATATTTCCTTTTTTTTCTTTTTCTTCAAATTCTTTATCCTGCTTTTCAAATTTTTTAATTACGAACGAATTTTATATGAATTTATATGGATTTAAGAAAATATGTTGATACGCGAATAGGATTATCTCGAAATAATTATTTTGCCATATTCGTCTTGTAAATTATAACATCGAAAAAGTATCTTCGACTGTTTTAATGAATTATTGATCAATTGAGAGTTTGTTAGTTAATTCCACACATACATATATATGTATGCATATACTCATAATATCGAATAGATCGTTCGCGGGTATGAAAATGAATATTCCTTCGTTTATACGTCCAGTAAATATTCATTTGAAATATTTATTTCTCTTCAAACCCCAACTCTTACCACCTCCCTATCTCCCCTATTTTAATTTGTTTTCTCTACGTTCGTTTAAATGAATCGTTTAAATGTCGTCTCGAGAGGATGACATGTACGAATTATTAAAAATATTTGCTTCTCTCTTCTTTGGATTTGCAAGTAATTCTCCTATTTTCTTTCTCCCCTTTTTTTAACGTTCCTTCCTGTTTCCCGTATTTTTTTAATTTTTTCTACTTCTTTTCTCTCTTTTCCCATCTTTCATTTTATTTTTATCCTTTTCGATAAAAATGAAGTTGCGATAAAAATTTTATTTCGATTATGATCTTTAAAAATGAAATAGTTGAATCCGTATGTGGTATTCAGTGGTGGTGGTGGTGGCGCGACGGGTGGGTGGGGTGGTAGGAGGGAGGAGATCGTTGGTGGCAGTATAGAAGGTTGGGAGAAAGGTTGTTGCAGAGATTTTTTATAATACATAGTACCACCGTAGGTGTATGTATATTTATTGCAGGTTTTTATTGTTGGAAGAGAGCAGAGAGGGAGTGAGAGAGAGACAGAGAGAGACAGAGAGAGAGAGAGAGAGAGAGAGAGAGAAAGGAGATAAAAAGAAAAAGAAGAAAACGAGGAAAAAAGAAAGAAAAAAAGCTAACGAAAGTGAGACTGTCGGGGTGAAAAATAGAGAGTGAAAGAAAAGGAGAGACAGAGATAGAGAGAGATAGATAGAGAAAAAGAAAAAGAGAGTGAGAGAGAAATAGGGAGAGAAAAATAGAGCGAGAGCGAGAGAGATAGAGAGATAGAGAACTAGAGTGAGAGAAAGAGAAGGACGTATTGGCGATTTCAACCACGCGCAGGGGTAGTACTACTATCAATGGGCGGGGCAGTAGAGAGAGATGGAAATAGAGGAGACGACAGAGAGAGAGAAAGAGAAAGAGAAAGAGAGAGAGAGAGAGAGAGAGAGAGAGAGAGAGAGAGAGAAGCAGAAAAGATGCGATTTTCCAACGCGATAGGTCGAATCATATACGATTATTCGGACTTATAGAAGCTTTGTATTCGAGTTCTGGCCGTATGAATGACAATTATTGTAAGCTCGATAAGAATATTATCGTTGTATAGGACGACTAAGTCGTTTGTCGATTCGAAAAACATTCTATCTTTTCTTTCTGAGAGTGCTCGATCGTATCAATGCATGAAATTATTTTCAATAATGTCTACACTTCGATTTATTTATATGTGTTTATGTGTTCGCGTGTTAGCTGGATGTACGTATGTAGATTTATGTAAAAATAAGAAAAAGATTATCAGATGCTATCATCAATATATATATATATTATATATATATATATTTATGATAACAATATTAACAATATATGTTTTGTTTTATGGTCGGTATTCAAGATAATATTTTTATGTGAAAATTTTTATGCGCCATCCACTTCTTTTTGCGATCTTTTTCTTCTATGAATTTAAAAAAAAAAAAGAAAAAAAAGAAAAAGAAAAAAAAATGTGAGAGGGAAAGAGCGATCCAAGTTCTATTTCAATATATTTCTTTTCTCTTTTGGATTATCAAAATGATTAACGAACAAATTGTTCTCGGATAGAACGACGTGATTCGTTTCTTTCTTTTCTTCTTCTTCTTTTTTTATCATTTTTTCAACTTGACAAGAGACACTACATAGAGGTGAATATCGACGTTCGTGTTAAGGTATAAGCAGATCCATCTCTCTCTCTCTCTCTCTCTCTTTCTATCTTTCTATCTTTATCTATATCTTCTCTCTATCTCTTCCGTTAGTTTCCATAGCTATGAAATTTCTGGAATGTCGGTAGAAAGTATGTCGCGTCAGTGTGGAAAGTCCATTTCGAATTACGTATGGAAGTATGTTGAATTGACCGATGGTTAAGGGCGTGGACGGCGAACGCGAAGTGGATTGGCAAAATTCCCATCTGATTCCTCGTTCTCGAGTCTACGGGGAAACTGAATTCGTACGGGAGCGCGCGAGAGCATCTATTTATAGAAACGAGAGAGATTTTATGAAAAGAAGAGAAAAATATTATTTTCAACCGACTAACAGCCAGCTCTTGATTATTGATTCGTTTTACTTTCTTTCTTTTATTTTTTGTTTCTTTCTTCATTTCTATAAATTCCATCTTCTGCTTCTTCTTAATTTTCTTTTTTGTGCTCGTATAATTATTTCTCTCTCTCTCTCTCTCTCTCTGTCTGTCTGTTTATCTGTCTGTGTATCTGTTTGTCCGTCTGTCTGATTGTCTGTTTATTTTGCTTGCTTTGTTTTTTATGGGGGAAAATATTACAACGAGCATTCTACCTTCGATTGACGAGATACGAAAGAGAATATTAAAGATAGTAGAAATATTTATATAAAAGATGGCGGAAGTAATAACAATACTGATACAATAAGCCATCAAAAACGTATAGGTATTTACAATGTATTTTTAACTTTTTCTTTCTTCTTCTTTTTTTCTTTTTTTTTTTTTTTGCTTTACTTTATTTTATTTTATTCTCTTCTTTTTCGTAATAAGTAAATTCATTAGACGAAGAATATTGTTTTTCTTTTCTTTTCTTTTCTTTTTATCATTTATGCAGTTAAAAAGTATGTATTATATATGTATAATATTTATATAGAAGGGCGGGTCTTAAAAGTTTTCAGATGATTTTAAATATCAATTATTCTTTATCGTTGATGTTGTCTTTTTTTTTTTCCCTTTTTATTTTGAGCTTGTAGTTAAGAATCGTAGCTTTCCAAAGTGGTCTTGTAATTTTATACGGTGTATATATATATAAAAGAGAAAAAAAGAAAAGAAAGAAAATAAGAAAAAAGGAAAACAAAATTAGTCCGTAGTAAAGTCTCGAGAAAAAAGGGTGAATTAATTTTTAAATATCACCCGAGGAAAGTTATTGGCTCATCTTGTATTTTAAATAAAACGTCTTCGTTTTTTAAGTTTCATCAATTTTTGAACAGCCCATTCTACTGCAATTTTCTTCCATTAGCTAAGCTATAACGCGAGCTTATTGCACAATAATGAATCCTGTTTGAAGTGTACTTTTAATCTCAATCGTGTTATATCTCTCGTTCGACCCATTATCGAACTTCAATCATTTTTCTAATATTCCAAATTCGTATCGACAAAATTTCAGGCCCCGCGATTGCAATAAATTCGTATCTTCGTCGTTCTCTTATCGCTAGTAAAACGAAAGCGTCGTGCGCTTTTTATCTTTTTGTAATTTTTTTTTCGTAATTTTTTTTTGTTTTCTTTCTTTTTTTTAGTCCTTTTCCGTTTTTTTATATTTTTTTTGTTACTTTCGAAATATCACTTGAACAGAGGAATATTTAATATCGTAGATAGTGAAATAGATAGATGTATACGTAAGCACATTTACACAAATGCACACAAATATACCCATATTTATATATATTTATGTATATATATATATATATATCTATATATACATATATATTCATTAAACTTATAAGCTCTTCAAAATTCGGATAAAACCCTTCGTATCTAAGAATTTTATTTTTTAATTCATTAATTTGTTTTTTTCCTTTTTATATATCACAGAAATGCTAGAAGGTACGACCCTATATAAGTATCGTATGTGTATTTTTTACATGTGTATTTTACTCTCTTAATTATTTTAAATCTTTATATATCTTCGTATCATAGTTCTTTGATTTTTTTTTGATTTTTTTTTGTTTTTTGTTTTTTTTTTATGGAAGATCAGAAAGAGAGAAAAAGAGAGAGAGAGAGAGAGAGAGAGAGAGAGAGAGAGAGAGAGAGAAAACCGTAGCCCCTGAGGGCACATGATATAACATACGATGAACCTCTCTCTTCTTTCTCACTCTCTCTCAATCATTTTTTTTGCTTGATTAAAAATCGACAAAGTACCGATCTTTATTCGTCAACCTTTTTCTCTCTCTCTCTCTCTCGCTTCCTTCTTCTTCCTTTTTTCTTTCCACTTTTTTTTTTCATTTTCTTTTTTCCTCTTTAATCTCCTTACGCGTGCGTGGAACGAAAGACGTAAGATAGATTAGTACGACATATATTGAGTTTCGTTGGAGGATGAAGAATTTCGCGGTGCGAAGAAAACGAATCGCATGCGTCTCGCTAAAAGCAAGTACTTATGAAAGGATAGGAGCGAGACTGAGTGAGGATGGGGATGTGGGTGGGGATGGAGATGTGTGGAGGGTAATGTAGGGATGGAGGTGGAAGTGGAAGTGGGATGGGGTTGGTTGGGAGTAATAGTGGGAGTGGGAATGGGAGTAGGGGTGGGATTGGGAGTGAGAGTAGGAGTGGGATTGGGAGTGGTATTGGGAGTGGGAGTAGAAATAGAAGTGGGAGTGGGAATGGGAGTAGGAGTAGGAGTGGGAGTGGGAGTGGGAGTGGGAGTGGGAGTGGGAGTGGGATTACGGGGAGGTTAAAATATTTCTACGCGACTACGTTGGCACGGCAACGGGTAGAGGAATGAAAACGCGCGTTGAGGACAGCAGCGTTCGTCGATTTATGAACCGTATGAATGCAACTACCGAGTTCATGCACGACTTTATAAATATTCTCACTCGACTTTACGAATGAACTTATCCATACATTTTTATCATTATTATACGTTATTTTTTATATATGCGTACGTAAAACTATGTATATATGTTCATCGTTAAAAATCACATATTTCGATAAAGAGATTTGTTATTTACTAACGGTCGATATCGTTAAATATTTGAATGGTATTTTAAAAAATGTATAGCAATTTGGTCGATATTTTTAAATAAAATATATCAGTATGTAATACATAAATGACGTGTAACCCGAATGTAATAATGTTATTATATCTGATATTTAATTATTTATATCGATCAAAATATTTATTTTAATATATGAATTAATTTTTATATGTTCAGTTTTATGTGTGTGGCTGTGTATATTGGCTCTAGATGATTTTGTCAAATATTTATTATTAATTAATAAGAGTAACGAACGAATTATGAAAAATATTATTTTTTAACGTATCGGTCAAGAAAGAGTAAACGACGAATTATTAATTTGTTAGAAAGATCTATTATATAACTAACTTATATCGTGATATAATAGGAAAAAATAATCATTATTTTTCTTTTTTTACTCGTATTAAGAGAAAAGCAATATAACGGGTGAATCGCGAGTCATGAACCACGAACGAATGAATTCCGCTTTCGTATACTATAACTTGGAATGTCTGTTCAGTTTGTATCATTAAAAATTGAATGTACCGATATTAATTCCTTAAATTGTTTTCACTCGTTAGTTGCAAATGGAAAATTAATTTCATATCAATAGATCGCCCTTATCGGTTGAAGAAAAAGAAATATTAGAATCGTAAAAAACTATTTTTTTCATAACTGATATAACGCAATTAAAAATTAATTACGTTTTTTCCAATTTTCGTTCAATCGAACATAATTGTTTTGTTTTGTTTTTAATAAATTTCTTAAGATCGACGTTAAACGATCGGTAAATTAAAAAAAAAAAAAAACAAATCCACGTGAAGTATCATTCACACTGTTTGGTTATTTAACTATAAAATATTTCGATGATAATATATCACAATAATAGAGTATAACGAACAAGGACAAAATATTTTTTAAACATCACACATACACACATACATATATATAAATACATACATACATACATACATATATATATATATATATATATATATATATATATATATATAACGGACGGTTATTGAACGAAGCTTGATTAATATAATAATGTTATATGAGAGAACATGGTATTCCACATCAAAGGTATTGGTTCAAAAGCCATAGGCTATACTTTGACGCTGGTTGCGTCAATAAACGCAATAAACGATCGAACCGAGTTTTCGGGAGCCTCTAAACTCGAAATTCATCATTTTACCGCTTGTAATACGTAATTAATTAGAGGGATAGATATAATATTCTGGAGCGCTGGTCAATGACTCGTTTTACAAAGTAATAACGCAATGACGCGCGATATGTGCCATCGGTTATAATTGAATGAAAAGATAGGTGAACATGTTCGCAGAGTCCAATTCAATTTGAGCCGTGGGTGTAAAGTTTCGTGAATCTCGTTAAAATCGAGATATACATGTGCGATGTTATCGTAGGATTCCGATATATTTTTTTATATTGGATATTTTATATTAAGCGGATACCATATGCTCCATATTTTTATTTCCTTTTTTTTTCATTTCATTTCTTTTTTCTTTTTTTTTCTTTATTTCATACCCACACCTTATCACGATAAAATTTGGATTTGTCGGTGGTGGTTTCGTTTAACTACAAAAGAACGCGGAAATGTTAGAATGCAAGAACGCAGAATGATACGTTCAAAATGAAAGGAATGTATGTCTGTGCACTATTTATCTACTACGTTATACAGATACATTTACGTATGTACATTTCTCGGATCATCGAGATACCATTTTGTTTTTCTTTCTCTTCTTCGTTCATTTCGATCTATTTGATTGATTATATAGAATTGATTATATCGATTTATACACTTGATTATACTTCTTCATCAGGTAGAATTGTTGTTTTATAAGAAGAAATAATTTTTTTCTCTTTTCTTAAACTCACTAATGAGAAACAAAACTGATTCTTTATATACGTCCTACATTTTTAACGATTGATTTTAATAAAAATTCGTCGAGTCGAAGTCGCGTTTGAAAAGGAAGAAAGAAAAAAAAGGGAGAAACAAAAGAAAAGAAATAAAAAAAGAAAAAAATCGTTAGAAAAAATAGAACAAATTGACTTTAACACCGCGTCGAACACTTTGATTCCGTGCACTCATGGGAACGATCGATCATGCGTTCGTGCTTGCATAAACATTCGAACAAATCGAGCAACAGGAACCTATGGGAATGGTCATTACGATAACATGGTATACACGTTTGTATACATACGGCATAACAACGATATGTTATCGATAGGTTCGAGAAATGTGTGTGTGTGTGTGTGTTGATCGTTATTTTAAAAAACAACTTTTTCTCTCTCTCTTTTTCTCTCTTTTCTTTTCAAATAAATCCTAAAATTCTCGAATAATTTATCTCACCAAAAATTCTTCGAAAGCATTTATTCCTTCTGAAATCTCTGTTTTTTTTTTTTTTCATTTTATAATTTTAATTCTAATCTTATCTTCTTTCTTTTAAATTTTTCATCGAACGACGATAATAATGATTTTTGAAGATAGATCTCCAACAGATCTAATTAAGAATCTGAAATTATTTCAAAATAGGCAATGCCATCAGTACTCGTTAAAAATAGTACTCTAAAAATTCATTTACTACTCTTCCTTTTATCGCTTGGTACGCGTAAAAAAATATAATATAGTCCAATCAGTCGTCGTTCTTGTATATACGTATGCCCATACGCACACACATGCACGAACGTACGCACGAACGCACGTACGCACGAACGCACGTACGCACATTTACGTATAAACTTGTGCATACATATGCAGACAGACAGACGGACAAACAGAAGGACGGACAGAGTTCGTAGGTAGACACGGCTACATAGTACCTAGCTGGCGTAAAGATGATTTTAATATGAAACGTAACGTTGTTACATTTTGTCTCCGTGTGACAGAGGTGTCTACGCGCCACGTAAAGAGAATTGCAATTTTTCCGTTGTAGGTACGTGTGAAGTGTCACGAAAAACGCGTGGTGATGAATTAGAAGAAGAAAACAAAAAAATGAACAAAAAATAAAAAAAAAATAAAAAATGGAGAGAGAGAGTGAGGGGAAATAAATAACAAAAATGAGAAAAAGAAAATAAAAAAAGAAAAAAAGCATGAAAAATAACGAGGGAGAGAGAGAGAGAAAGAGATAAAAAAGAGAGAAAAAACGATGGAGAGAGAGAGAGAGAGAGAGAGAGAGGAAGTGAGAAGAAGAGACAGAGAATGAGTGTGTTTGAGAGAGAAAGATATAGATGTATTACTACATGAAACGTTAATACCAGTTATTTGGTAGCACGTTGTGCTCTTGACAGACCTTTGCAGCGCCATTGTTCGTATGTATACTACCAGAACAAAGTGCTCTCGCTTTTCCATCGCAGGTTAATTTCGATGGTATCGCTTATCAACCTATATCTACAACCACCTATAGACACACGTACACACACACATATATATATATATATATATATATATGTATATACATCTGAATAATTTATGAAATTTCTCCTTTATTTATCCCGCATATTTAGGTGCTTCGGTATAATTTTTTTCATTATGAACGATCGCGATCATTTCCGAAAAAAAGAATTTTCGTGAAAATAACTTGAAAAGTAACTATTCTTTTCTTTTTCTCTTTTTTTATTTATCTCTATTATTGTTATTATTGTTATTATTATTATTATTATTAGAGAGAGAGAGAGAGAGAGAGAGAGAGAGAGAGAGAGAGAGAGATAGAAAAATAAATAAATAATTTCTTTTTTCGTTTCGAAATGTTCGAGGATATAATAATTTGTTAAATAAATACTGGGAAAGATGTTTTCCGATAAATTGATTCATTTACAATGCTCGAGGATACTTTATTTGTAATTCGAATAATTTTTAATCGCATGTGCGTGAAATACTTTCGCGATGGTAATAATTACGAGAACGAATATAGAGAGAGAGGAAGAGAGAGAGAGAGAGAGAGAGAGAGAGAGAGAGAGAGAGAGAGAGAGAGAGAAAGGGAGAGAAAGAAATAAAGAGAAAAGAGAAAAAGCGATTTAGATAAAGGTTCATATATAGGGTAATCCAAAAGTTTTAAAAACTATATATTATAAAAATTATACTTTTTCAATGACTTTTAAAAAACTCTATTGCAAAGAGTAGTAAGTTAGTCTTAATAGTTTTATTAATTAACTGGGTAAAATTTCGGAAGTCAGTTAAACGATTTTTTTTTTTTTATAATAATCGTTCAAATATTTTCGACGTAGTCGAGAATTTTTGATCCATCCTGTAGACGTAGTGAACGTTTCCCGTATGTACACTGTATAAACCCAACACGCAAAAAGGTTATTTGTAAAAACAGTTTTTCCGATACGTATAATTTTTACTAATAGTTAAGAAATGAAATTTGGTCAAAAGCAAAGGGATCGAAACGATATTATAAAATAAATATCAACGTTAATATATATTAAAAAAAAAAAAGAAGAAAGTATTTTCGTTTGTTCAGCTATTTCGGTATTAGTCGTCTTTCGTTGCTTGTAACTTTTTTTTGGTTTTCTTTTTTTCTTCTTTTAATATTATAACAAATATTGTATCAAATAATAGTTATCACAATAATGAAGATTTATAGATAGGACGTAATGATCATATTCAATAACGTTAATTTTATTTTTTGATTCTAACTATGAATGTTTTACATTGAAAATAATATCGTTTTATCACGAATATATATGTAAATATATATACATATAACAAACGTTATATAACAATATGTATGTATAACAAACGAAAATGCATCATTTCATTTCAATGATATTCGATACGGATAAGATTTTATTTTCGTTACGAAACGCGAATTGTATTTTGATTCCGTTTACGTTCACTGTTTTCATTGTAAAGACACGAAATTTTTCCTTTTTCTCGTTTTTGTTTCTCCCTTTGCTTTTGTTCTTGATATAAACAGAAAAGAAAAGAAAAAAAAAAAAAGAAAGACTCGTGCAACCAAAACGATATTTCACGAGAAATATATTGAAGCCCCCATTCATAATACGGATAGTATAAATATTTAATAAAAGAAAAACAAAAAAAAAATAGAAAAAGAAAAAAAAGAAAAAAAAAACAGAAAGGAAAAGAAAAGAAAAAAAAAAATAGAAAAAAAGAAAATAAAAAAAAATAGAAAAAAAAGAAAAGAAATAAAAAAATAAAAAATGCGATAACGAACGAGCAAGTTTACAACGTGTTCATAATAATAGCAATTTCTCGTATTGATTTTTAGAAAGGCCAAATTTTATTGATATTTTCAATGGGAAAATTTTTTGTTCGAAGCATACGAGCAATTAAAATCGTTGATTAAAATTAATAATCAATTTATTATACACTTGTAAATTTGACTTGTGAATATTATTGAAGTGCGTTTAACAAAAATATTAAGTTAAGTACTTTGGAAATCTTTGTTACTCAGTTGAATTTTCCATTTATGAAACTTGGTCTCGACTTGACGTACTCTTGAATTTTCTTGATTAAATATTTCTCAGCGATTTGATTATAAGTTCAAATGAGAGAGAATAACAGGGATGGAAAGAGAGAGAGAGAGAGAGAGAGAGAGAGAGAGAGCGCGTCGTAGAAACGTAGAAAATAATTAAAAAACGAAGGTGAGAAGTAACGGAGCAAGTTGAAAGTGAAGTAGATATTAAATCAGAAAGAACTAGGACAGATGGACGGTTAGAAAGAGAGAGAGAGAGAGATAGAGTGAGAGAGAGAGAGAGAAAGAGAGAGAGAGAGTGAGAGAGAGGAGAGGGAAAGAGATAGTTGAAGAGAAACTAAATTCGAAAAGAGAGAGAGAGAGAGTTAAAAAATTAAAGGTGAAAATAAATTAAAATAGAAATCGTCTAACGATAACATTAATAAACACTTAAAAAGTTTTATACGATTTGAATTAATATAAACACACACACGTATATATATATATGTATAAACGAGTTACACGATGATAGTATAAGGCGATTAGTTTAATTCGTAATAGTAGTGGAATTGATCAATCGAACATGAAGTACTTACATAAAATTTGAATACGAACATCATTCTCTGGGGGAGGAAAATCCGATTTTTCTCTCTCTCTTTCTATCTCTATTTCTCTTTCTCTTTATCCCTTTCGGATGAGGAAATCGTCCAAATGGATATATCGGTGGTGGTGATGATGGTGGTTGATGATGGTATTGGCGATGGTACTGTATGGTAGTGGAGGTCGTTTCTATTGACCACAAGATCGTTTCTAATTCTTATCGAAGATGTGCATATCTAATGCACGTTTATGTCGGCCATATTTAATGCCTTTAGGATTTGCTTCTCGTTAAGTTCCGTTCTCTGAATTAAAATGGTAGATTAGTTTAAGAAAGAAGAAAGGGAGGGAGAAAGAAACGAACGAAAGTACGAACGAATTAAGTAAGTGATCAAGTCAGTGAAGTTTGAAAAAGAAGTGTTAAGGATTAGATCATTTACATCCAGTTAAATTAATGACGACAATCTAGGAATATTTCACGGTTCGATAGACGGTATTAACGAGTGGTACATGAATTTCTAAACCTCAAAAGCGATAGCAGCAGCAGCAGGAGTAGTAGGAAAATAGTAGTAGTAGTTAGAGTAGTAGTAGCAGTAGTAGCAGTAGTAGCAGTAATAACAGCACTAGTAGACCAAACCAGTAGCAGTAGTAGACACACTGATTGCTAGTACCAAGCAGGGAACAATTTTAGGTGGACCAATGCGCCGACCACCGCAATCCTCTGAAAATCTATTCGGTCTACGGATTTTCTATGTCTCCGAAGAGAATCCTCCGAAGCATCCACCAAATTATGCTTCTAGACACGTAAACATAGATAGTACGGTCACGTCTCGTTTTAGCGCATATCGGGAAGTGGGACAGTTTCTCCGACAAGAGAAACGGAACGGGCTTAAATCGTAACCAACACTCTCTGTCCTCCCACAATTTCTCCTATCCATGTTCTCTCTGTGAGCGCGATTTGTACAATATCTTTCATTGAATTAAAAAAAGAAAAAAAAGGTGGAAGCAAGAAAGTAAAAAGAAAAGAGAGACAGAAAGAGAGAGAGAGAGAGAGAGAGAGAGAGAGAGAGACACATAGATAGAGAGAAAGAGAGAGACAGAGAGAGAAAGAGATAGCTTTGATTTTTTTTTCTTCTTTTTTATTGGTAGTATTATGAATATTTAATTTTATATATATATATATATCGATTATATGAAAATATATTCATATTTCCATATATATCGATCAAAAGTAGAACATTGAAAATATACTATTATTTATACCGTATACGTTAATTCATGTCCTCGAATATACATAGATGCAATGTATGAGAAAATAATAATTTATTAATTATTTCTATTATATCATAAGAAGAAAAAGAAAAGGAAATATATAAATTATAAATTATGATAAAAATTATCCATGATGATATATTAAATTTTCGAAACTGTCCACAATCAATGTACATTAGAACGGACGTTTGAAGAAATTAAATAGTTGATGATAGTGCCACAGGCACTAAGTTTAATACATTTTCTAGAATGGGTTTTACAACAAGATCGAGTGACGTCATCGAATTAAATCTTGAGAAATTTCTCACGGAGAGTCCGTTCAAGACATTGCGTTAATTGCTTAGAGACGGTTTTCCTTTTATTACTAACGTTTGCCCAATAGGAACAAGATATTACGGTCGGTTGTTGTAGATTAATAATTAAAAAAGGAAAAAACTATAAAATTAATAGTTCAATTCGTATAATTCGTAAAATATTAATTCGCGTAACGCAATGTTAGAAGATAATCGACAATTAACGTTTATGTCTTTCGCAATGTCTCTTGTTAATATTGTGGTAGAGTTTGAAGGTGTTTAAAAGATGAAAACGTCCGAACAATTTCAAACACCGCAGTGGTATAATTAATTCCCGTTACGTATTATTTGAAGTACCATTTCACCGTATTATTCGAATGGTTGCTATTAACGTTTCATTGAATATACGTATCTATGTATATTCGGTATCATGTAAATGTAGGACATGAATATTAACGATGAATTATTTGAGATGATATATAAGAATTATAAAACAATATATATATATATGTTATATATATATATTTTTCGAATCGAATCTTTCTTTTTTATTCATTTGTTCATTATACTTATTAATTAATTGCATTCAAGTATTTTTTTAAATAAATGATTGGTATAGGTATATGTATGTATGTATGTATGAATGTATGTACGAATGTATGTATGTATGTACGTACGTATGAATATTTTTTGATGAGTATAAATAATTAAGTATTAGAATCGAATGAAGAATTAGGTATTGACATATTTTATTACGAATATCGACCGAGTTCATTTAAAATATTGATTAAATGTTTGAAAACACCGATAGAATAAATAGCGACCTAGATTCTGTATACTGTATTTCCCGTTTTCCATGAATTTTTTATTTCTTTTATTTTTTATATATCTTTGCGTGTGTATCCTTTTTTTACTTATTATCCGTGATACTTTTAAATAATAATTTTTCAATCGAGATATGAATCGGTAAAAGTAACCCAAGTTCGTGAATTTTTCTTTCTTTCTTTTTATAATACACATCGTTCCATACCATAATATAAATAATAAAATATTTGCAATATGGTTGGATATTTTACTTGGGTCGCTTCGTACGACGTAAACGTATTCGAAATAATTTATTCAACGCTTTGTCTTAACACAGCAATTGAAACATTATTATTTTTCGATAATAACACACAAATGTATATATTGATTAAAATTATATGACTAATTTGCTCGCGAAGATCAGATCGTAAATAATAATTCGAAGTAATTTAACGTAAACCAAAATTAAACACTTTTACGATGATTTCTCTTATTTGTCGATATTGTTATTTTCCGGTAAAACAGTGTATGTAATTATTGAAAATCACAATAACGTGTGAGAGAGAAAAAGATAGGAAAAGAAAGAAAGAACGACAAAGAGCGCGAGAGAGAGAGAGAGAGAAAGTACTCGTGTAAACGAGAGAATGAATTCATTGTGAAAAAAAACAAAACGAAAATCCACTGAGAAGTATTATATATACGTGCAAATATACATATATATATAATACTATACACATGTTATGTTTATAAATACAATAGAAAAAGTATAAGCGTACGCGTCGTTCTACCGTCGTTTATAAATTCGATGATGCGTAACCTCGATAAATCGCAATATCGATATACTAACGGAATAAATCTCGACACGGAGCGAATAATGAAATTTGTTATAAATTGGCCGATAAGTGTAATAACGTAACGAGCGAACGAATTCATTTTATTTTCTACCGATTTATTCCAGCTTTCAATAATTACATACATTTGTGTACGTGTGTGTGTGTGTGTTTTGTATGTATGTGTGTATATAATATATATATATATATATATATATATATATATATATATATATATATATATACACAGTATCGAAAGAAAGAGGGGTAGAGAAAGAGAAAGAAAGATAGACAAATAGAAAAAGCATATAAATGAGTTGAAAAAGAATCATTAAAATATTTGTCAATACGATCAAGATTTCAATAGAAGGTTGTGTATCGAAGGAATGAAAGGTAGAGAAATAGAAAGATTGAAAAAAAGCGAATGAAAGAATAGGAATGAAAGAAGAATGAGAAAATGATAGCTATGTGGTAAGAATGTAAGAGAGAATGAACAATATCATAGACTTTATTTCGGTGTTGTTTCACCAGATAAAGGTAATTAGAATTAAGGAAAATATTATTTCCTAGGATTATATTTAATCCGAAGGATTGCAGAAAAACCTGAAAGAATTTACTTATCGAATAAACGAGTAGAGTAGTCTTCGAACGTAACTCGTTCGACCTATCTCTCATTCGTTTGTTCAAAAAAATGTGGGAGGGAGAGAGAGAGAGAGAGAGAGAGAGAAGGAGAAGGAAGGAACAGTAAAAAAAAAAGATCAAAAGAAAAAACGCTACGATCGTCGAATATAAAATCCTACGGCAGCTTTTTTTCTTTCTTTTTTTTCGATTCTCTCTTTCTGGATTGCATAATAGAATTTCACATAGAAAAACGAGAAAGACAAAGTGAGAATTAGCGAGAGTGAGAAAGACACAGATAGATAGATAGACAGAGAGAGAGAGAAAAAGAGAAAGAGAGAGAGAAAGAGAGAGAGAGAGAGAGCGAGAGAGAGAAAGAAAGAAAAAGCTTGGTCCGATAGTCCTCTATTTATTGAAGGACGAAATGATCGTACAATCCTTTCAATCCTCCCTCTCCATTCCCTTTCCCCTCCTCCTTTCAAACCCCTCGCTCTGTTCCCAGGTTTTACTTCTCTCGATCTCGTTATCGTCCTACGAGCACAACTAAATACGTATTCCACGTAATACATGAACTCTCGTTAAACAATGGTATAAAAAAGGAAAGAGGAAAAGACGAAATAAAGAAAGGAAAAAAAAATAAAAAACGAAAGGGACGCACGTATCCTCTCGCTTACGTTGATAGGGGTGGACAGATATGTGGAAGGTGGGGTAGGGAAAGAAAAAAGAAAGAGGAAAAGGTCCCTTTTTTTTTTTTATTTTTTTCTTTCTTTATAGGAGAGATAAAACAAACGTGCTTGATTCAAAACGAAGGTTTTTAACGAGGGTCAGTAAGCAAATTTGATTTTTTGGAATTATTCCTTTTCTCGTCCTTTTTTCTCATTAACTTACTCATATATGATTATAAACGTAAGTACGATGTGTTTTTTTTTCTTTTTTTTTCTTTTTCGAACACACATATATATATATTATATATATGTAATATATATATATATATATATTCTCTTAAACGAATTCCACTGTATTGTGTCGGACGATATGTATATTCGTTGAGGGTATATAAACATGCTGGGGTTATAGAGCAAACGGGGGATGAAAGTTTTACTATCACGGCAAAGTCGTGATTAGTGGAACGGGATTAATTCTCGTGGACGGTTGCATGAAGCTATAACGGATTCGAGCATCGCCGGTTCACGACGGATTAGTTCGAGAGCAACGGAGGACAGAGAGACAGACAAAAACAGACAGACAGACAGACAGACAGCGAGACAGAGACATAGAGACAGAAAGACAGAGAGAGAGCGAGAGAGAGATAGGGAGAGAGAAAGAGAGAGAGAGAGAGAGAGAAAGGGATAGTTTGTTCTATGAAAGCTGTAAGGCTTTAGAACTGCGAGTGTAACATAAACGATAACCTTTTAAATCCCATAAGAGGGCTCTCCTCCTACTTTGCTCTCTTCCCCTTCTTCTCCTCTTTCTCATCTTCATCCTCATCCTCATCCTCATCCTCATCCTTCTTCTCATCCTCTTCTTTCACTAGTACTTTGTGTTTGTACGAAAAGGTTTCTGTCAGTAAGTGCATCGTTGTATTCCTACCTCTGTTGCAACGAAAGTCGAGTTGAATAGAAACCTTAATTTAAATGTTATGAACAAGCTTGCCAGTGTGGAATAGTAACGTAAACCATAACGTGAAGATAATGTCCTCAGACCGTTACTACTGCACTCATGCATGTTCCTCTTTGTTTTTCTCCTTTTCCCTTCCTCTCTTTCTCTTTACCATGTCTTTGGAAATTATCATCATTTTGTTTGATCTAATAATAGCAGGTTGAAGTGCATGTTCTTCTCCTTTTTTTTGTCCCCTTCCTTTTCCTCCCTTTATGTTATTTTTTTATTTTGTTCGTCGTCCTTCTATCTCTCCTTCTTTTTTTCGATCTTTTCCTTATTGTATCTTTCGTTGAAGGACGACGTATTTTTAAACTTTTTTTTTTTCGAAATTGTTTGTTTCTCTCTCTCTCCCTTTTTCTTTCTCTTTTTTTCTCTACCATGTCTTTGGAAATTATCATCATTTTGTTTGATCTAATAATAGCAGGTTGAAGTGCATGTTCTTCTCCTTTTTATTCTCCTTTTTTTTGTCCTCTTCCTTTCCCTCCCTTTATGTTATTTTTTTATTTTGTTCGTCGTCCTTCTATCTCTCCTTCTTTTTTTTCGATCTTTTCCTTATTGTATCTTTCGTTGAAGGACGACGTATTTTTAAACTTTTTTTTTTTTCGAAATTGTTTGTTTCTCTCTCTCTCTCTCCCTTTTTCTTTCTCTCTTTTTCTCTACCATGTCTTTGGAAATTATCATCATTTTGTTTGATCTAATAATAGCAGGTTGAAGTGCATGTTCTTCTCCTTTTTTTTGTCCCCTTCCTTTTCCTCCCTTTATGTTATTTTTTTATTTTGTTCGTCGTCCTTCTATCTCTCCTTCTTTTTTTCGATCTTTTCCTTATTGTATCTTTCGTTGAAGGACGACGTATTTTTAAACTTTTTTTTTTTCGAAATTGTTTGTTTCTCTCTCTTTCTCTCTCCTTTTCTTTCTTCCTTTTTATTTATCTCTCACTTTTTCACTTTTTCTTTTTCTAATATTTTTCATCTTTCTCTCTCTTTTTTTTTTTTTTTTAATATTCTCTTCCCGTCCTCTCTTATCTCATCCTTTGTTCGGTCTAATCGTTGTCGAAGTAAAAAGAAACACATATTGACACGAGTTTCTCGTAAAACACATGTACTTGTGTATACCACTTGTTTTTTTTTCTTCTTTTTTCTGATCTTTTCTTCCTGTCCTCTTCTTCCACTTATTATATTTTGTATAACGTGAAATAACGATTTTAGATTAATTGATAGTTGGAATGAAAAGAAAAAAAGAAAAACAAAAAAAAGAGAAAAAAGAAACGAAAAAAGCTGAAAAAAAAATGGAATGAAGAAAAAACTTTATGAAATTGCACGGCGGTCAGAGTGCGGAAAAAGTAATAAAATGGCGTATGCGAGAGAGAGAGAGAGAGAGAGAGAATGATATCGATCACTCTGACGAAATTCAAAGAAAAATGGTCTATCGATTTTTGATCTCTTTTCGCCATTGATTAAAACGTGTAAGGCTTTTGCGGTTATGGATTTTTTTAAATATAGGTGGTGAAGTTAAGCACGTGTAACCCCCCAAAAAAAAAGAAAAAAAGAAAAAAAGAAAAAAAAATACCGTTCAAGAAAAAATTTAAAGATCGTTTTAAATTTTGAATCGAAATTCTAGAAACAAAAAGAAATAGCAAGAAGTTGATTTTCTTTTTGTTTTTTTGTCTTTTCTTTTTTTTTCTTCTTTTTTTTTTCTTTTTCATTATCTTTTTAAGAAAGCTTACCAAGTATGTTATTCTACAAGTTCAATGAAAGATGAGATAATTTAATCTAATTTTTTTTTAATTTTATTTTATCCTCGGTAATATCACGTTTCGAGTTCTTTGCAAATGTTTAAATAATAATTAGAACGTGTTAAGCTAATTTGAAAATTGTAGAATAGGTGCACTTAGATTCGAAACGAAGTATAATAGAGAACAATATCGACTCGTAATCTTTGTTCTCGATTATGCTAGTGACGCGTGAGTGCACAGTCATACATAATATATACATATGCATAGATATACACACATTTAGGTATATACACGTTTACGTATACACATTTAGAACACGGAAAATTGTATTGATGTTAACCCAAATATCATAGATATTCTATATTGGTAAAATTGTAGTTATATCGAGACGACTTGCAGAAAGGATCATCAAATTAACGAACGATTTCGCGATTAATTATGTTGCGGAGATGGGAGGGGAATGACACTCTGCCAACAATGCGTATTATCGCATTAGTCCACAAATAGGACGCGTTAATCGATCAACGTTTGCAACGTTCGTCTTCGATAGCAATCAAACAAACATGTTATCTGTAAATTCTATAATTAGGTAAATAATTCTATACCGATAAATTGAACTAATATATAGGTAGGATAGAAAACTGTTCTTTTCATAATCGAAAATGAAATTATGGTTATAGACGTTAATTAGGGAACGTAATTATTAGAGATTGTACATACCTACATACATATGTGTTATTATGTGTATTTATCAATTTTCTTAACTGATATGGAATAACTTATAGGAACAAATGATTCGTATGTAATATCCGAACGATATTAACGTTACAAACGTTACTTTTTCCTTCTTCTTTTTTTTTTTTGTACTTTTCTCTTTTTTTTTTCTTTTTTCTTTTTTCCCCCACGATATTCTATAAAATATAAATGATATGTGAACGAACGAACGAACGAACGAACGAATGGCCGGACGAACGAATAGATGAACGATACGTATTTATATATATCTATATCACGGTATATGCATTTCTATGTTAGAAATAATAAAAATAGAAAATATAAAATCGAGTTTATCGGGATTATGTTAGTAATTAGAATAGAAATAATAGTACGTTAGTAGTTTAGAATAAGAACGTAATTAAATAGAATTACTAATATATCGATAGTAGAATAGATAAAACGATTTTTTGTTGTTGTTGTTTTCCATCCCTTTTTTCCTTTTCTTTTTCTTTCTTTTTTTTTTCCTTCCTTTTAAAAACTCTCTTTAATATTATTGAACACATGGTGTGACACTCTCATTGATAATTACGTCCACGTAATTCAATGAATATCGTTGACGTTGGACTGTTACTATATTTTTTTGTTGTTAAAGTATTTTTTCCTTTTTTTTTTTGAGAAGGAAATATGGGACGAGCGATAATATCGTTGGAACGAACATTTGAAATAAATAAAAAGTAACATAGAATAAATAAAATAAGGATATAAATGTAATAATCTAACTATTCTTTCTTCGATGTAAATCAATGTTAGGTTAAAAAAAAGCTCGACTTTAAAAATTAAACTTGAAAATAATGGTCGAAGCTCGATACTGACAGGAACATTTGTACAGCTAGTTATATATCACATCAAAATTTTGTAGATACGTAATGCGAAATGAGTCGCGGAGGTTGCGATATGGTTCGTTACGGAGAACCAACCAAGGACTACTAGAGAGGATAGAGGGAGAGGTAATGGTAGGATCCTATGGTAGGGGGTAACGAGCGTAGAATCGCGACAAGATCATCACCATTAATCATACCGAGTGTTACGGGGACGGATCGTATGATAATTCTTCTATCTCGGTATATAATGCGTGACACTGTATGTACATATGTATTTACCTACAGGCATACAGAGATAGAGACGTATCTATATACGTATATATATATATGTATACATATGTTACATATTTATATATGTGTATATGTATGTCAATGTATCTGTATGTCTGTAGGTATGTAGGTGTAGATATGTAGGTTTGTAGGTTTGTAGGTCTATATGTTGTATTTCTGTATTTTTGTATGACTGTACGTCTGTATATATGTCTCCTTGTGTGCCTGTGTCTCTGTTTGTTTGTGTGTGTGTGTGTGTTTCTATAGGTTGATAGATAGGTACGTAGATAGTTATGTTGATAGGTAGACAGGTAGGAAGATGGGCAGGTAGTTTCAGACTAAGTTGATAGGTAGCTAATGCGAATTTCTCCATCGTGAATAGCAATTGCAAACCTTCTCCACTCGTCGCCATATGCTAATCACAGATTCCCTCAACTACCTAGCAACTAACTCAACTACTCTTACCCATCCTTTTTCGTTCCCTATTGATTTTTATTTGAAAAGTTTATGTTAATATTATCGTATACTTAGCAACTGTAGATAAGATAATATTATTCAAACTCTTTCAAATTCTGTTATTTCGTTAGCCATTAAATAAGTTTTTAGACGGTTAATATTATCAGTTTGTAAATTACTCTTTGAAATAGTTTGAGAAAAATTTTCGAAATGTTAATTCCAATTATTAGAGAGAAGAATGTTTGACGGATGAGTGAGAGAAATTTTGTTTTTATATATATTGTATATATGTATATATATAGATAGATATGAATATAAATATATATATATATGTATATAAATAAATCTTTTATACTATAAATATATACGTATATATATATATATTAGTGAAAGGTATTGATAGACATTGTATATATATTATCTCTATTATCCATATATTATTGAATTAAATGTGTCGTTAATTAAGAACACGGGAATATATAATTTAATAAAACATTCAATAGTTTAATAAGAAATTATTATATCTAAACGTAATGTATAGTTAGTAATTGTTAATAATTAATCAGTCGTTTTCTTTTCGACATATCTTTTTTTTTTAATAAAAGAGTAATACACGAACAGCAACATTTATTTTTTTTTTGTGTTTTTTTTGTTTTTGTAATTTTTTTTTACTTTTTCTTTTTTTTTCTCCTTTTGACGACAATTTACGAAAGGGTTCTTAATAAGAGTAATGTCGAAAAGAAAACTGTTTTATGATAAAGTATGGAGGAAATAGTCGAACTATGCTGCATAGCAGCAGGATTGTCGCCTTTGATGACGATTACTGATACACGTGCGGGTAATGCGTTGCTAGCTTCGCAGGTGTAGTTGCCCGAATGTCGGTTGGATACATGTGGCACCTCCAACCAACTTTCACGTGTAATCAGATCGGTGCTGACGTTGACACCGTGTTCGATGTCGTAGTTGATCATTCGATGGTTGTGGTACCAGAAGAGGTAAGACGGGGTCTCAGTAGACTTCTTGATAACGCAATGAAGTTGTAGAATACTTCCCGGTCTTACGTATTTCTCTGGGGGTCCGGTTATCACAGTTCTGGCTTCTGAAAACGAGAATGAAAAACTAGACAAAGAGAGAACGAGAAAGAGCGACAGGGAAAGATAAAAAGAAAAAGAAATAGAAAGAGAAAGAGAAAGAAAAAGAGAGAAAGTTGTCAAGTGCGTGAAACGTGTTTTACCCTTTCGTATTCACTGTCAACCCCCTACCTCATCTTATCTCACTCTATTCTAACCAGCTTATCCTTTATCATTTTTTTTGTTCTCTCTTACATGTAACAAAAGGTCGTTTTCTTTTTCTTTTTATATGTCCTAGTTAAGGATTAATAATAGATAGTATTCAATTGTACGATTCAAAGCACATCGTTGTATTGTTGATTGTAATTTATCAATATTTTATATATACATATATATAAGTAAATATAAGATATATCGATAATTCCAATAGAAAAATAATTATTTTAATGGATAATAATAAAACGAAAAAAAGAAATAATACTTTTAATTTATAATAAACTTGTATTATATATATATATATAAATTTTATATGCGTACTGACAAACTTCGAGATACTTAATAAGAAACGTATTGATAGAATTATTCTTACGAAATATTAATTGTTGATCTTCGAATAAACGTGTGATAAAAGTGTAAGTATCTGTATGTATACTAATAAATATTATACTATTAATAAATATTATATAAAAATATATATGTTTCATTTATTTCCCATGTATGGATTTTTACCAAAAAAAAAGAAAAAAAGGAAAACGAAAATTGATAACTCGAGTGAAATGTATCGGTACCAAACATAAATATTAGTATCGTTCCAATCGCTGGCCAGCAGCTTGGAAAAAACGAATGGAAAGAAAACGTCGGTGTCCATAACTTTTACAAGGTCTACTAAAAGAGGGGTTGGAAGGTCAGATAGATAGCGAGAAAGAGAGAGAGAGAGAGAGAGAGAGAGAGAGAGAAAGAGAGTAAAAAAGAGAAAAAGAGAAAGCTGTTAAGGGTGTCGATCACACGCGTGTACGCATCTAACGAAGAATAAAGCATGTCGAAGAGTTAGTGTTACTAGTCTGCTTAACAATTTACTTACTTAGTTGTTTGAACCTGTCAATTTGATTCGAACCTTGTTCGAGTGTAATTGCAACGGTAATGTTCTCAACTAGAGAGAACAAATACATACATACGTATATACTACTACTACTATTACGACTGGTATTACTATTACCATTACTATTACCATCCCTACTATTACTACTAGTACTATTACAAGTACTACTCAGTTACG
The DNA here is from genome assembly GCF_905475345.1 of Vespula vulgaris. Taxonomy (NCBI): domain Eukaryota; kingdom Metazoa; phylum Arthropoda; class Insecta; order Hymenoptera; family Vespidae; genus Vespula; species Vespula vulgaris. Next base: position 2,739,476 of record NC_066592.1, read on the forward strand.
CTCGAAGGGTCTCTTGAATATCTCGAAGGTCATTTATTGTTGCATTCGAATGATAAACCGCAAGCAAATTTACAAACGTTCGAACCTTCCGTGTTTGCTGCGTTTGGTCGTAGATACTCATCGACATTATTATTCGTCATTAGGAATTGGGTTAACGTTAGATAAATTTATTAGGATCAAACGTGTTAAATGTTTTAATGGCCAATTTCAATGATTCGGGTAATATCAATTCGGGTATATTTAATTATTTTTCGATAATTCCTAATAGTACCTAATAATAATAATAATAATAATAATAATAAAAATAATAAAAATAAATCGATTTAATATTTTTTAATAAATAGCTACAACAAGATTTTTCGAAACGAAATATTTTCGTTATTTGTTAAAACGTTACGATGTTAAAGTATATACACAATAATAACGCCGTCGATACGTCGGTACGATGATAAATTATACTTGTTAAATCTTCTTCATTTTTCGAGTCTCACCGTGTGTAAGTGAGTCAGGTGTGCAATATGTTGC
>NC_066592.1:2742500-2760000 GCF_905475345.1 Vespula vulgaris
TCTCTCTCTTTCTTTCTCCCTCATTTAACGATCTACCGTGCGTGTCCACGTGCATGTCCAGTGGTATCGTTAATCCGCATACTTGTTTTACCACGTACTTATACATATATACTTGCATTTACATATATATATATATATATACATATATAAATAATATATACATTCGTTTTGCGTTTGTTTGGTCGTCGGTAAACCAAAACTTTCGGCATAATAAATGTTCCGTCCGTCTATCCATCTAGCTTTCTCTATTCAGCTGTATGTACACGCTCAGAAACGTTGTTATATCAACCTGCTAACCCATACCTGCATACATATATACATATACATGTACGTACGTATATACATATCTATCTATCTATACATTGTACAGTATAGAAGATGTATACGGATAAACGGAACACTCAAGAGAAACCAAAGGTATATTTCCGTACGTGTGTATCATAGAACATATGTATGTATACATCGTGTGTATATATACACACATATATATAATGTAATATATACATATATATGTGTGTGCGTGTGTGTGTGTGTGCAAACGTAGAGTTAATGAATGCTAAGGCTTATCAACGGGCTTGAGCAACGTAGAAGATATCGATTTAGGAAAGGCAATTAATCACGTTACCGAGTGCAGACGATACATGGTGTTTCATCGAACGAACGAATCTGTTAATCTTCTTTTGACACTCTTACAAATGATCACTATGATATCAAAGTAATTCATAAAATTATATTTAATTCGATCAATAACTAATATTTCTCGAATGAATATCGAAATGCACATTTTTTTCTCTCTCTTGTTTTTCTTCTCTCTTTCTCTTTCTTTCTTTTTATTTCTATTTCTGTCTCCCGACATTTTACCATTCACGTCTAACAAACTTTCTGCAATAACCGAAAGTAAAACACAGCAGACCGGTAAACGCTTATAGTAAGAGAAAACAAGTACAACTGACAAGAGTAAAGGGTAATATTCCTTCGCCTTTATTCCTCTCCCCCTCCCACCCCCTCCCCTTATCACACCCACCACCTCTTTTCTGTTTGGTAACAGTGAATGTTAAAGTTTACGAATAGAACGTTAATTAGTACAGAAAGCTTTTAGTCTCTCATTAAATGTATCCTTTGTTAGAACGATATATGAAAGTAGATGTGTATGTATGTATGCGTAAGTACTTACGTATGTATGTAATTTGTATTAATATTATTATTGTTGTTGTTGTTGTTGTTGCTGTTGTTGTTACTGATGTTGTTACTGATGTTGTTGTTATGTTGTCGTTGTTGTTGTTTTATGTTATGTTTCTTCTTATTGGCATGGAGCTAGTAATTATATTTTTATCTTTTTCTTTTTCTCCTCCTCCTCCTCCTCCTCCTCCTCCTCCTCCTCCTCCTTCTTCTTTTTCTTCTTCTTTTTATTTGTTTCTTTTTTTTCAGAAGAAAATTTATATGAAATGAAATTTTCCTTCTCTCTCTCTCTCTTTTTTTTTTTTTAATGCAAAATTTTTTAATACACGATCAACGATAAAGTTCAGACGTAACGATTAACACCGAAGTAATTTTCGATTTTAATTCACTTGCAAACCTATTTGCGATTCTTCTTTCGGTTTCTTTTTTTCTTCTTTTCTTTCTTTCTTTTCTTTTTTTTTATCGTAACCCATTGTTGAGGGCTGTCATGGATAGAGAATTCGTTTCGAATGTTATTTCCAGTAGCATTTGGGGGAGAAACGGTCCAAAATGAAATTCCCTTTAACCGCATTTAGGATCCTATCGTCGTAGTCGAACGAAATCGGGCTTTTTCTTTCGTTCGAATTTAATCACTGAACGTTAAATCGAAAGAATTTTATGGAAATGAAATAAAGAAGAAGATAAAAAAAAAGAAAAAGAAAGATAGAAGGAAAGTAATACTTACTTGCAAAACGAAAATAAAAACGCGTTTTTCGTTTCTCGAACTTCCTATCGATACGATGAATCGTTTAAACGAAGTAACGTTGGAGGGCGTTGACTCGGAAAGAAAACGAAATAACAGAATAAAAATTAAAAAACAGGAATGCAGGAACGTCAAAAAAAGTAAAATAAAAAAAAAAATCCGCAGAGGCCGAAACAGAAATCCCTGGGTGGGTCTGACGGTTCTCGGATGATTAAAAAAAAATAATAATAATTAAAAAAAAAAAAGGAAAATTAAATTAAATCAAACATAGAGAAAGAAATAAAACAAAAATATATACATACATAAAAAAAGAAAAATCAATCTCTCTTTTTCCCTGATACTTATTACCAGACTGATATTTCCAGTTTTACAATTTCAACAAAAAATAATTATCAGTTAAAAAAAAAAAAAATGTAATTGTGAAACATTAATCAATAGATATTGGAAAAAGTAAAAAAAAAAACAAAAATTCTTCGAACGAATCAACTATTATCTCCCCACTTCTGTACTCTTCTTCCTCGTTAACGTATCATCCGCTATCGTACAAACATTTTTTTACTCCCATACGCTCGAAATAATTAATTTTCCGTAAATACAAACTTAAAAAGAGACGTGAGAAGAGACAATTAACTCGAGAAACGGAGCTTAAAATAGGAGATAGCGCGCTCGTTATTATTATCGCGATAATGTTACGTTGTTGTAACTGCTTGCAAATGGAACAAAAAAAAAGAAAAATAAAAAAAAAAAAATAAACAGATTTCTCGCTTTTTACACGTGAGGATGATCCGAAGCGAGGGAGAAAAAGAAAAAGTATGGTCGACGTATGAAATGGTATACCGTCGTTGGTACAGATATTATGGCGCTATGTCGAGCACGAGCTCAACATGGTTCGTGATATGTAACATAACGTAACGTGTATACGAATAACATTTCAGAAAGATCTTCGAATTTCCAAGGTAAGCTTTAATCTCGAAGGTACGATGGAAGGTAGGAAAGGAGGAAGTAAGGAAGTAAGGAAGTAAAGAAGGAAGGAAGGAAGGAAGGAAGGAAGGAAGGAAGTGAAAATATTCAACCTTCGTCTGTCCGTTCGTTCGTTCGTTCGTTCGTTCGTTCGTTCGTTCGTTCGTTCGTTCGTTCGTTGGTTGGTTTGTTCGTTCGTTCGTGCGATCGAAAGGTGACATATTTGTTGAGCCATGAATTCCCACGATCGTTACCGTTTGCGGTCGTTACTTAAATCCTACGTCAGCAGCATTTCCCGTTAGACCTTGCGAAGTAGAAGAGAGAAATCGAGGGAAATCGAGAAAGATGTATATATGTATATATGTATATATGTATATTTATGTGTGTGTGTGTGTGTGTATGTGTATATATTTAAAAATATATAGGTAGATGTATACAGAGGGTGTCCCATTTGAAATTTCGGACACGACTATTATGAAAAATTATAGAACGTTCGAAAAGAAATTTTTCAAGCGAGATTTATTCACTTTCGTGGTGGAAGACTAACGAGAATCATTTTATGGTGGGTAGAAATTTTTTTTGAATCAACTTGCTTCCGACATATCAAGGTAAATTTTTTCTTTTTCTTTTTCGTTCTTTTTTTTTTTTTTTTTTTCTTTCCGATATGAAAGTATATATTTGAAAGAGATGAAAGCGTCTCGTTGTTAATAAACTTTTGAGAAAGTTGAGCTACGACACGTTCGTTTAATGAAAACAACGTAGTTTTTTTTTTTATAAAAAGAAGAATCTAAAGAAGATTTATAAATACTGTAAGAAGTAACATTTACTTCAAAAAGTTTTATTTCTTTTTAATATTTTTCTTTTCTATTTTTTTTTCTTTCTTTCTTTCTTTTTTTTAATCCGTTCGAAAGAGACACCCTCTATGATGCAGGATATTTCAAAAATACGTGGGTATAATTTAAATAAGAAAAAAAAAAATCGAATGTATAGCAAACGAATGCAGTTACAATATGCACGCCCGTATGTCACCCTTATTTCGCGAGATACAATTATTTATTTTTTTTTATTTTCTTTTTGTATTTTTATTATATCAATCTTTTAGACTTCTTTTAGACGATTTATGAGTTAAATATATTGCCAATAAAAAAACAAGCTTTTTAAATTTTTTTAAACTTATCGTGATTTCGACGCGTATAAAGTTGAATGTCGATATTGTCAGAATTTTTTGTGACAAATCCTTTTGGAACATCTCAACGTTATCTCTCTATTGTCGTTTCGTGCTTTAAATGTGATCTAAATCTGATCTCGTCGCTTACCGCACAAAACAAATAAAAATTTACTGGATTTAAATATAAATATAGCGATGTTATACGTCGAAAAATTGATCGGTGTTAAACGATCGGTCCGATTTATCTATGTGAGAATAAAAATGTCGTTCTTTTTTTTTTTTTTGACAATTCGTTGAAATTAGAGAGGTGTGAGTGAGTAGGGGGTATGAGGAAGGGGTTGCTGCATCACGAAAAACGATTGTATCTTGGAAACATCTTGGAAGATCGATCGTATCTCTTATTTTATATCTGCTGATTGTGGCTAGTGGTGTTATTGACCGTATGTTCTGAAACATCCTGTACATATATATATATATATATATATATATATATATTTGTACAGGATATATGTATCATTCTGTACAAAAAAAATATATATATATATATATATATAGAGAGAGAGAGAGAGAGAGAAAATGAGAGAGAAAGAGGAATACAGTATACATATAGATTCGAAGTGCTAAAAGCTTTGTATTAGAGAATAGTGATAGAGAGAGAGAGAGAGAGAGAGAATCAAGGCTTTAGGAATTTTAAGTTAAACCGTTGGTCGTTCACCGAGTATAAGAGGATCGAGATTGTAGAGTTAGATGTGTGTAGGTGGTTGCAGAAGGAGAACGTTGAGAAAGGGTGACACACGTTCGTGGCAGAAGGTTATAGGATCAAGTGTTACGTAGCAAGGTAAACACCAAGTCGACACCCGATGACGGCCTTTGACACGCTTTTACCTTTAGACAGAGAGAGAGAGAGAGAGAGAGAGAGAGAGAGAGAGAGAGAGAGAGAGAGAGAGAGAGAGAGAGAGAACTCCTTCCCATTGCTGTCACGGCCAAATGCGAATCGACCCGTGCTATCGAAAGATTTGGATCGAGCTTAAACGCGTCGAATACACTATGCTACCTTGGAAAAGGGCCATGAGTTCTCATGGTCGTTGCCAAATACCGTCAGTAAGCCACTTTCGATGGCACTATCTTTTTCTTTCTCTCTCTCTCTCTCTCACTCTCGCCCTGTCTCTATGTGTGTGTGTGTATGTGTGTGTGTTTGTGTGTATCTTTCGAGAAAAGCAATTGCTATTTTTTTTTCTTCTTTTTCCAACATGTTTTTTTTACACTTCGATTTGATGTTTTTTTTTATTCTTTTTATTCATTTGAGCGATCAATCAAGATCGATCACTTTTTCAAAACACTTTGTTTGTTTAACGAGAAAGAGACAGAGAGAGAGAGAGAGAGAGAGAGAGAGAGAGAGAAAGATATATATATATATATATGATCTTTTTGTAATATTTATATGTATATATTTTATATTTATTTTTCTTACATATTTATTATTTGTTTTCATATAAAAAGGTATAAAACATACAATGGTCACGCGCTATTGCATCGTTCTCAATTACACAAAATAAACTTCATCGAAGTGTATAAGTATTTATCGTTGAAAAACAAAAACGGAAAAGAAAAAAGAAATGATTCTTTTTTTGTTTTACTATGAAAAAGAAGAAACAAAAATTATTATAATATCGAGATATCACACAGTTCGCTAATTCATTAATTCCTTCAAACTTTTCGCGTTTCTTCGTTCCATGTTATTTTTTCATTAAATTTCGTTAAGCTATCGTTCACATCGATGATTCAAAATCTCATTAAACAGAAAGAAAAAGATGTACGATATATTGAAATCATCTCGGACGATCGAGTTAGATATATACATACATATACATACATTCATACATTTATATATTTATACATATATATATATATATATATATATATATATATATACATACATATGTATGTATGTATCGTAACTATTGGGAGATCGTAACACGAAATTCCTTTTGTTTCATTGGAACATTCATTCCGACACGACCTTTCACGTTCATCCAATTTAATCTTGGAGCTTTACGCGAGTCGACGCATCGCGCGCGAGTTTGCCTAAGCAAAAAAAGAAAAAAATAAAAAAAAAAAAAAGAGAAATCCTTGAAAGATCGTAAAAAGTTCGCGACCTTATAGATCGCAGACCGAACGAAGTAGATTCGTGGCAATCTGTGTGACACATATGTGAAGCATGGCGAATGAGAGATTGGGAAGAAACGAAAAGGAAAAAGAAATCAAAAAAAGAGAAAAAGCAAGGAGTCAAAAGAAAAAAGAAAAAAAAAAGGAAAAAAAATTAGGAAAAGGAGAAAAAAAAATAAAGAAATAGAAAGAATAAAGAAAAGAAACGAAGAAAAGAAAGAAGAGAGATAAAGAAGGGGAGGTAAGTAGAATAAAGTAGTAGAAAAAGTAATAGTAAAATAGATCGCGTCGGCCGAGGTCGATGGGAAATCTAAATGCAAATATCTAAGCGAGAATAAATTCGTGTAAAAGGGGTGGTACACTACCCCGAGAAAGTAGAAGGAAGAAAAAGAAAAAGAAAAAGAAAAGAAAAGAAAGAAAAGGAGAAGAAGGTTCACGCGTTGTAATTCAAGGCTATTACCTACGTACATTTTTTTCTTCGAGCGTCTACTAAGATCTTTCCCCTTTTTATTTTTTTTTTTGCTCCTCCCCTTTTTTTTTCTTTTTGTTGAAATTCAAGGAAGAAACGTACGAGTCTCGATTAAGAAAAAAAAAGAAAAGAAAAAATGTAGAAAAACAAAACTTACAGGGCTGTATCTACCATAAGGCGTACCAAGCGTGCAATCTGGGACCTCATATAAGAAGCATTTTTTCACAAGATCTTTTATTATATTTTTTTCTTATATATATATATTTGTATTTTATTAAAATGTATATTACTTTTGACAGGGAAATGTTCGCACTTTTATTTTCAATGAACTGAAAATAAATACATAAATAAATAAATAAATAAATAAGTAAGTGAGTAAAGTGTATGGCAATATCATTTCAAAATGTTATACTGTACTATACTTGCCTTTTATATATTTTTATTTTATTGAAATGAGAAGTATATTATACGAAAATGTTCGTACTTTTATTTTCAGTAAATTGAAATAAATAAATAAATAAATAAATAAATACGTAAATAAAAAGCTTACGGAATCATTATTTATAAATCTTACACTATTTGCCTTTTATATATTTCTATTTCATTGAAATGCAAATTATATTGCACGAAACGTTTGCATTTTTATTATCAATAAAGTAAAAGAAAGAAAGAAAGAAATAAATAAATGAATGAATGAATGAATAAAATGTATGGGAACATTATTTCAAAACCTTTACACTACTTGCCTTTTATATATTTCTATTTCATTGAAATGAAAATTATGTTACACGAAAATGTCTGCACTTTTATTTTTAATAAATCAAACTAAACTAAACTAAACTAAACCAAACCAAAAAAATATAAATAAATAAAAAAAAAGAAGCGTACGAATGAAATAGACTCGTTCCTTTGACAAACCATTAATGACGTTGTTCGTAAGGATCTTCTTTTTTGAAAATAATAAGTGCAGTTCAGAAAATTACTAAACACGATGGGTTATTGAATGATAATGATGATAATGATGATAACGTTGACGATAAACTTAAACTAAAAGTTGAAAAAAAAAAATGAAGAGAAATTGTACGCCATGACTCAAAAATAAATGCTAACAAGGTTTTGTATTTCATCGGCTTAAGTTCTCGTTATTTTTTCGTAAAGGTTGCCGGAAAAGAAAAAAAACCAAATCTCTTCAAAAGGTTGCAAACTAGAAGAAGTAGCAGTTCTACGTTACTTCTAAGTTCTCAAAGCCGTTTCGTTCGTCAGAAAGCTTAGCAGATACTAACTGCTACTTGTTGTTCGAAATAAAAAGAAAGAAGAGAACGAATGACCGAGCAAAAAATTACGAGTACGTGAGTACTAACAAGATAGAAAAGTTGATTTCTTATAAATAAGAGAACCTGTGCGTCTCTCACAAAAATAGGCTGAAGAAATTTTTCAACAAAATTTATGAGTACATCGATATAATCGGGTCGCACGTTTCTTTCTCTTTTCTATTTTCTTTTCTCGTTTATTCTACGTGAGCATGTACATAAAAAAAAAACCTTACTTGTATGTCTATAAAAAAAGAAATATTGTAATATTTCTTTTTTCATTTATTTATTTATTTATTTATTTTTGTTTTACGTGCATATAATAACCATGGAATTTTCCTATCGAACGATCTCATCATTAACGAGACATGTTCATACGTATAATTTACGAAAATTGTTCTCGTCCTTGTTTTAATCATTTTCACGAAAGAAAGATACAGACAGACAGACAGATAGATAGATAGATAGATAGATAGATAGATAGATAGATAGATAGATAGATAGATAGATAGAGAAAGTAAAACTGGAGAAGAGAACTCTTGATCTCTTAACGAAATTACTTTCTCTCGACATTGGATCTTACGCGAGGATCCAACAATCCTTTTGTCTTTGAGATTAAATGACCTCTCTCTCTCTCTCTCTTTCTTCCTTTTTAATTTTTTTCTCAGATATTTTTTTTATTTATTTTCATTTCTATCTTTACTTTTCCTTCTTGCTATTCTTCTCTCTTTTGTGTTTGCCTCTTCTTAATGACCGCAAAATGTCGTTTTCTCTTGTTTCTTTCACAAATGTATAACATTGCGTTTTAATTTGCGGAAGGATCTTTAACAAGACGGAAAGAAATTTGAATAGATTGGAAAAGATTCGACCGACGCCCCGCAACGTCGCTTGAATTCAACATAATCGACTTGATAATTACGATGAGTAGCAAACTCGGAACGTTAATTGCATCGAAACAACACTCGTTATTAAAATCCTCGACGAGCTATTTAAAGGCACATGCACGTAAGCCTGAAATTATCTAACTATTATTCCAGTGTTTTTCTCGAATGTACGTGCTCATTAAAAAAAAAAAAAAAAAAAAAAGAGAAGAAGAGAGAAGAAAAAAGATAAAACAAAAAAATACACAGATAATTCGAGCGTATCCCTCATTTTCGTTTTTTTTTTTTTTTTAATTCATCGTCGAGTTGATTGATGAGAAAGGAAAGAAACGAAAAAGAAGAAAAATAAAAAAAAAAATTAATTCGAATTACTTTCTTTTCTTTTTCTTCTTCTTCTTCTTCTTCTTCTTCTTCTTTTACTTTTTCGTAATAATCTTCAATGAAAATGATAATCCCTCGAGAAAAATAAGAAAAAATAAAATATAAAAAGTAAAGAAGAAGAAAAAGAGAAAAACAAGAAAGATCAAGAAAAAAGTAACTACCCTATGATATTTTATTGATTATTAAAAACGATCATGCTTACCAACAACTTCGAGATTTAAAAAGATGCTTGTAGGAGGATGCGTCGAAACTTGGCATTCGTACAGTCCTGCGTCTCTTCCTTGAACATACTTTATTTGCAAAGTCCAATCTTCGCTGTGGTGAAAGTGAATAGCTTGAAAACGTTCATCGTTAGCGTATGTTGTCAGACCGACTGTTAGTAATTCCTGAACAGCCTTACGCTTTATCCACGACACCTGAAACACGGTTTAAAAAAAGACACTTGTCAGCACACACGGTAAACCACAGATCGATCAACTATCAGAAATCGATTCTAATCTCTCTTCTACTCTATTCTATGTACATACGTATGTATATATGTATATATGCATGTATGTGTTTGTATATATATATATATATATATATATATATATACATACATATATATATGTATATGTATGTATGTATGTATGTATGTATGTCATCTTGTCTCTTTTCCATGTAGATATCTACATATGTATATGTGTAAAGAGGATTCACGGTGACATGAAAAAGTTTGCGGTTCGTTTTCACAAAAATTTCGAGCAATCCTTTTTCTCTTTCTCTTTATGTCTCTCTCCTTTTTTTTTTGTTTTTCTTCTTTCCAATAAACTTTCACGATTTTCGTAATATCGCATATCGGTTTTCTTTGAAATTCCGTTTGTCTCTCGCTTAACATCATGCATCGTAGAACGTAGAAATCCGTAATACAATGTTTTAGATACCAGTCGTGATCACATGTTATAGTTCTCGAACAAAAAGCAAATGTTGGCAAGATTTCTGCTCTGTATCAGTCTCTCTCTCTCTCTGTCTCTCTCTCTCTGTTTTTCTCTCCCACTATTCTGTGCAGAAGCAGACATCGATTACGCAGAGAACAGTATGTATGTGCGCTTGCGTAAAAGTACATTGAATTGTTGGCTAGTATTTACTAACACGTTTGATATAATGAAATTTAATAGACAAAAAATTAGACACCAGAGAGAGAGAGAGAAAGATAGACAGATAGAGAGATACAAAGAGATAATTAGATAAAGACAGACAGAGAGAGAAGATAGATTTTATAAAATCTGTTTAACCAGAACAATGTTGATTTAGAAATCTCTTCAATTAATCACGTTTTGTTACACAAACGTTCTTATCGGAGGATTCTAAATCATGTTTTAGTAAAGATCTAGCTATCTATCTATCTATCTATGTATGTATATATATATATATATATATATATATATATATATATATATATATATATATATATCTATCTATCTATCTATACCTAGCTATGTATGTACGTATGTAACTTACGCTACACTAATGCTAGAAGTGTATTAGTCATCCTTCCAAAACGTACATATTAGACGTTGGTTTACCTCCTATTATGTATTCCAAGCAGCTTTGATATTACGAACAGTTAGATGCTTACATACGCCCTCCCGATCGTTACCAAAGAGAATTGATCACGGTTAGAAGCTCACTGATACTGTACTTGGCGTATGGATATGAACAAAGTGACTAAATGGTGCTGTCGATAACACGTAATAATGATAATAATAATAATTATTATTATTATTACGACTATCATTATCATTGTAGGTCGAACGTTTAATACGAACCAGATATTTAAGAACAACTATGAGAATCTTGTTCGATTTCCTTTTAATTAAGCTCGTTTCTTTTCCTTTTTTCTTTTATTTCTTTCATCTCTCCTAAGCTCCGACATATCGATTAGTTTCGTATGATAGATCGTTTTTTTTTTCAATTATTTTATCATTTTCTTTTTTTCTTTTAACTCAGTCTTGTAATTTACACCCTATACGTTTCTTTCTTTCTTTTTTTTTTTCTTTGTACGCCCGAAAGGATGCATCTATATCGTATTTTTGAAGTTTCTTTCTTATGTCATATCTTAAGGATTAATCGATTTATTTCTATTGGATATTTCACTGGTAGAATTTAAACACGCGTGAACGATATTTGTTTGATCGATATTAAATCTTTTCGGAAATGATTTAGACAATAAAAAGAAAAGAAAAGAAAAGAAAAAGAAAAACGAAAAAGATCTACTTTTGTACGAAATATAATTTTAATTATTAATTATGAAATTATTAATTATTAAACGTTGAAAATATTTTTCTCATAAAGAAATCATGTGATAAAAATCATTTGCAATTTTTTTTACTCGATAACCTATCACCTCGCACACTTTAAGGGTTGTTTCTTCGTCGAAGGCCGATCTATTGTCATTGTTAACAATTCGTGTAAGCAAATTCTAATTTAAGATAGTCAAAGAACCATATATTTGAGAAGGGCTAAGACCCTTCGTCGTCTGCACGAAGCTTGATAACGGTAAATGACTATTACTCGTCGATAATGGTAACATTGTCATGAACGTTGCCGCAACTATAGTCAAAGCAGTTGCTTTATGCGTCTTTGTTATTATCTCTGCTTTCGCGATAACGTCAATTTATTACTTGTTTGATGGGATAACCATAAAAATTTTATTAGAAACAACTGGTTCTAAGTTTATATATGTATATATATATATATATATTGGTATCATCAGCTCGTATATGATTTTTTTTCTTCTACTTTTTATTAATACTAAATAGAAACAGCAGGATGATAGTAGTTTCGAAATTTTAAGACACACATATAAATATCTATTATTACAGTTTTGTTTCACTTAAAAAAAAACAATAAATAAATAAATAAATGAATAAATAGTTACTTTATATACGAAAAATTAACATTCACTAACAACGAGTACGTCGTATATTTGATATAAATTATATCAGAAAAGATTTGACGTTATGTAAGAGATTTGTTTAAACAGTAGATAAAACAAAAAAATAAAATATGTAGTTTGTAGAGTTTCGAAAGATTTTGTTCTTCCAATAAAATTTTTTACGAGAGCCATCGTTCTTTTATTTTGATAAAGGAAGATATATCGTGGCATATGTTATTAAGTTTATGTACTCTAAAATTGTATATATTCTCTTTTTACTGATAGTAAATAGAAATAAGAATGATTCTATTTTCTTTGATTTTTTATTATCGAATTACTATCGCATAACTTTGAAGTCGCTCGTAAATTTACATTTTATTTTACTTCTTCGAAATAAAATAAATAATTATTTCGTATTAAAAAAAGAAAATTAATATCTACTAACAACGAGTACTTCGTGTATTTGCTATGATCGGAAAGATTTATATCTAACGTTGGGAAAAAGAAAAAAGAAAAAGTAAGTTCGTAAATTATAAAAAATTCACGGTAGATTTTATTTTATGAACGAAACTTTTACGAGAGATCGTCGTCTTCTTATTTTGATAAGAGAAGAGATATCGTGACGTGTGATTCTAAGTTTGTTGCAAACTAGTAGAAATTTTCTTTTTTTATCAACAGCAAATAGGAGAAAAACATGATTCTACTTTCGCGATTTTTACTATCGTGTTACTATCACGTATATAAATCTACATTTTCAAAATCTTATCTCAATATTGTTAAGAACGAAATAAATAATTACATTGTATTAGAAAAATTAATAACGTTGTATATTTTATTTCGAGAAAAGCAAAAGAAAAAAAAAATAGATAGAAAGGAAAAGTTAAATCGCAAATTATCTGTATAGATAATTGTAGTTTCTAACTAGATTAATTGTAGATTCTATTCTATGAATGAAACTTTTATGATATACCATAGTCTCCTTCTTTTGATAATAGAAGAGATAACGTGACATATGACGGTAGTTATATGGATCGTTAAGGCAATCTAGACAAGAGTTTGATTGCTCGCCAAACTCGTTTTCGGCTAGGGTGACTCGTTACATCATTGTTAGAGATTTAACGTGCTCGTAGAAGTCAATCGTACATCCTTGACTGTGGAAATAATTGTGTTACATGGATTACTGTCAGCAGTGCAACTCTATATGCTGTCGAATATACTTGTATGTGCATTTAGGATACCTAGATATATTGTATATATATATTTAGATATATATATATAGGGTGAACGGATATCGATCATGTTGATTGTAGAGAACGTAGGCGTTAATAATCACTTCACATCGACAATGCTCGAGTATCATCAAACGTTAACAATGATCGACGAGCATCGAATGCTCTACTATTCGATAGATATGTGCGTCTACTTTGGTGTCAATATATATACATATGTCTATATCAATATAGTTGCTATACTAATATGTATATAATACAATCTACCAAAAGAATCCAAATGGAATCAGTCCGACGAATGTTATATTAAAAATATTATTTTATTACCTATCGATACGAGAAAATTTCTATTATTCGATAACATGTATATTAGTTGAATCCTGCCAGGATATTTTTTTTTTTGTATAGGATAACACTATTCTTTTTTTCTTTCTCTCTTTCTTTTTGTTACGTCTTTGAAAAATTGAAAATATATAAGTAATTCGTATTAAATAATATATATATATAATATTATATTTAAATATAATTCGCTTCGATTTATTTCCCACAACGAAAGCAAAGTACGAGTTTTCTTTTTTCTACTGTTTAATTCGAAATATATTAATAAACGACAAATGAAAATGAATGAACGTAAAATGTTATCAGATTATATGATCGATCGTATACATATACGTGCAATCAGTGATTATGAAAGTGATTTGCATAAAACAATTATCAAAAAAACAAAATAATAATAATAATAATAATAATAATAATAATAATAATAACAACAAAAACAATAATAATAATAATAATAATAATTACAGCATCGCTATATGAATTACGTAAGAAATAAATTACATAAGAAATAAATCTATCCCCTTCATTTTTTCTTCTCCTGTTTTTTTCCTCTTGCAATTGTCTCATCTTTTTATAATTATCAATTCATACATAAACGAATAAAACAATTGTCGTAATTATCTTAGATCTCATTCGTCATAGATAAATCTAGATGAAACTTTCCTATTTTATTCATTATGTAGATAGATGATATATAAATACATACATACATATATAGATATCTACTTTCAATTTTAACAGTTAACAATGATAAATATCTAGGAGGCTGTCGAAAACGATCGATGACTACCGTACAACCTCGGTAAAATGTTCGTAATCGGTAAACGTCAATAACGCTTTCGTAACGTTATCGAAGATTCTCTGGTTTGATCCCTTCGCGAATGGGAAAACTGACAAGAAACACCATATCAGAGTTGGGCTAGCAATCGAGCGAGCGAGCGAGCGAGCGACCGAACGATCAAACGATCGAACGATAGATCGATCGATCGATCGTGACACACAGCTTGATTGCAAACGAAATTTCGTGCTACCGAAATTGACCGTGATGCTTTCAGGAAAGGACAGAATTCGAGACTGATAACGAAATTTCTCCTTCTCTCTCTCTCTCTCTCTCTCTCTCTCTCTCTCTCGTTCTCATTCTCTCATCCTCTCACCTTCTCTTTCTTTCTCTTCCTCTCTCTCTTTCTCTATCTCTCTCTCAGTCTCTGTCGTTCTTGTATATCTATCACGAAACTTGGACGATCGGATAAGCTCGTCCTTTTTCGAGCGATATCGAACGCGGAAGAAAGCTGTTCGTTCGTTCGTGACGTTCTCATTCGTACAGTCACGCTCAACCGAAAAAAAAAAAAAAGAAAGAAAGATCACATAGATCTTAAGAAATATCGTCAAGAAAGACCATCGTCAAATTGAATTTTTGAATGATTTATACGAATGATTGATGATTATTATGAAATGGATTATTCATTCCTGTCGGTATTTTATTGTTATTATAGAGAATATACGTCTAAAGAGATGTCTACAAATATTTCGATCGACGATCGATTGAATTGGAAAAATTATTAAGTTTCTTTATTTGTCGATTCAATGAATTAATGGTATCTTTAATGTCAATGTTATTAAATTAGTGAATTAGTAACAACATCGATCATTCTCTCGCTATCGAGTTTTCGCATGAAATGAAATATCTTTCTTTTTGTATTTTTTTTTTTAGCGATGCTATTTAAAAGTAAAAATTCGGGAGAGAGACAAAAAAGGAAAAAAGAAAAAAAAAAAAAACCGAATTTACGATACGTCAACGTTGACAGAAGGCAAATCATGAATTAAATTCATCTGATTTATTTGACAAAGAAATGACTTTTATCTATTTCCAATTGTTATCAGAAGACAATAGAATGATAGTCAACGATGTCATGTCGTTGCATGACATTCGTTAAAACGTGTGAAAATATCGATTAATAATTTATTTATGGATACGTACATATCTATATATTACGTCCAGCGAATCATATATAACGTGTAATTTGACCAATTGGAAATTAATAGCTTTTAAATCTTTGTAGCGTTACTAAAATGTAGGTGATAATTTTAATAAATTTGCTCATCGATCATATTCATTTTCTATGTTTCTACGTATAGATATAAAAATACAAAATCTATTAACGATCATATTACATGATTTATATCTCTTAAGCGTTATATATAGATATTGTAGAAATGAATTTATCTATTCATAATTATTTATAAAATTCACGTGTATAAAAATCGATCGTACGAATACCTAATAGGATTTATATAATTCTGCATACGATCGATCTAACGAATTTAATATTTTCAATTTGTTATAACGAGTCGAGTGAAAAAAGCAAAAAGAAAAAGGAAAGAAAAGAAACAAAAAGAAAAAGAAAAAAAAAAAGAAAAAATACAAGTGAAGTAGTTACAGGTTACTACTACGTAAGAGAGTTCGGCAAACTAACTTGGCAAGAGAAGCGCTATCAGACAGACTAATCCGTTGATCGTGCTACGTCGGACACGATAATAAGTCCCGAAGCCAAAATTGACCACGAAGCCGGATATGGTAAAAGGGGGCCGTTGTCTTCACCGATAACATCTCTCGCATTATGTAATCCTTTACTATGCTTTAGTCTTCTTTCTTTCTTTCTCTCTCTTTCTCTCTCACTCTCACTCCTTCCTTCTATCTATCTATCTCTTTTTTTCCCTAGACTATGCTTCGAGAGTTCGCTGTCTTATCCGATATCGATAAGCATTATTTAAGCTTCGATGATCGATTTCGAAATTTGTATTGCCTTTCTCAGCTAGGGTAAACGTAAAAATGGCAAGAAAGAAAAAAGAGAAGAAGATGAAGAAGAGGAGACAAAAAGAAGAAGCAACAAAATTTGTGCAGATATAAAGAAGGTATATAGTTACTATTCGGAGTTAGGTAAGTAAGTAGGTAGGTTGGTAGGTTGATATGTTGGTAGGTTGGTAGGTTGGTAGGTTGGTAGGTTGGAAGGGTAGGTAGAGGTTGGTCGGTGGAGATAGACGGTCGTTTTACTTGGTCGATCGTTAATTACCCATCAGTCATTAGCACTAATTACTCGAAGCTCCCTTTATTAGATCTCAAACACTCTTCCTCTCTCTCTCTCTCTCTCTCTCTCTCTCTCTCTCTCTTTCTCCTTCTCTCTTTCTCGAAGAGAGTAAGAAGTCCTATCGGTCCAAGTAATCGTTCGATTCCATTACGAAATGACTCGTGAGAGAGTAAGATCGTGAGAGAGAGAGAGAGAGAGAGAGAGAGAGAGAGAGAGAGAGAGAGAGAGAGAGAGAGAGAGAGAGACGGAGAAAGCTTCAAAGATAGCGAGACAAAGATAAAATGAAAATAATAAGTTCTTCAATAGTTTCAAAACGAAATTCTCTTATGCTTGTCTTCGAGATCGTTTCGTTTCTAATGGATAATACTCGGTGAAAATAATATTACGTCGAAAGTTTTAACGCGGATCTCCTAATTAGATTTCCTGTCTCTTTCTTTTTATCTGTCTTTTTTTCTTTCTTTTTTTTGTTTCTTTCTTTTTTTTTTTTTTTTTTCTTTAATCTTTGCCTTTTTTCCAATTTAATCCTTTGCGAAGTTGTATCCGAACAGGAAGCAACAAAGAGAGAAAACTCGTTTTGTTCCGTCTCTGTTTCGTTCTCTTGTCCTTTGATGAATCGAGAAAAGATATATGGAAATTTAATAATCTCGTTTTTCGGGAACGTTTATCTCTAGGA
>NC_066592.1:2765000-2785000 GCF_905475345.1 Vespula vulgaris
TTCCAAAACTCAATTTCAAGAGGAAAAATATCTTTCAACGTTAACGTGAATATATAATTTAATCCTCCCTACGTTTATTTCATACCCTTGTAATTAAGTACACAGTCATCATAATAAATTCAACAAATTATTAGGATTGAGATTAAAGGATTCTTTTTAAAAACATACGTACCCAAAAAGAGAGATATAAATTCATATAAAATATAAAATTAAATTTTAAATCTTTCGTTTTCTCGATTTCACTGACAAAGTATATTCTATCTATCTCTAGCGTGTTAAAAGTTTTCAAAAGAGGTCCCAGTCGAAAACTTTGCGATCAATTTTAGCCAGAGCTGGATTACTTTTTCCAAAGCTTTTTGAATATGTATCTACAAACCGATATGCTGCGACATCGTTAAAACTATATAATGAATTTCCGAGAGTAATCTGAGATGAACGACGGAAAAGAGGGTATGTATCATCAGGGAGTTTATTATTACCGCGAAAATTGTCGACGAGTAAGTAATACGAATGCTTTCCTTTTGGTAAAACCAATTAATTATATATCTCTAGTCCTCCAGTCGTTAGATATTTTCGTACTAACTTTCCCATTCAAATACGTCTTAAAGGATAATATTTTTTTTCACTCCCTATGTTTTTCTTTCCCATTGGTTTTAACGTAGTTCGTTTCATTTTACTTTTCGTTTTTTTTCTCTCTTTTTTTTTTTTTGGGAAGAAAAATAGAAGAGGAAAAGATAGAAGAAAAAATAAAAAATTAAAAATCTCTAATAAAATAGTAAAACCAATTAATTATATATCTCTAGTCCTCCAGTCGTTAAATATTTTCGTACTAACTTTCCTATTCAAATACGTCTTAAAGGATAATATTTTTTTTCACTCCCTATGTTTTTCTTTCCCATTGGTTTTAACGTAGTTCGTTTCATTTTTCTTTTCGTTTTTTTTTCTCTCTTTTTTTTTTTTTTTTTGGGAAGAAAAATAGAAGAGGAAAAGATAGAATAAAAAATAAAAAATTAAAAATCTCTAATAAAATGAGAGAAAGAGAGAGAGAATGCATCTGGTAACTTTTTTCTTTTCTTTACTTTACTTTTTTCTTCCTTCTACTTTTCTATCTATAATAAATTATACAATCTGCGACACATTGAATGCGTACAGTTAACATAGTTTACTCAAGAATTTTCAATAATCAATTCTTTTTTTTTCTGGTTTTCTTGTTTTCTCGTCAAAAACATGTAAACAGTTTTCCGGTTTCTCCGAACGACTTTACAACATTTTGAATGATTTAATATCGAAACTAACTAAGTTTAGGACCGACATCGGATCAAGAATAATGTATGTGTGTGTATGTATGTTCGTATATATATATATATGTATGTTTGTATGTATATATTTAAAGTTTATGTAAACGAAGTCGTAGGGAAAAGAAAAAGCAATAAAACGAGTTTACCATTTTTAAGTCTCAAGTGACGTGATATACCTTGCT
The DNA here is from genome assembly GCF_905475345.1 of Vespula vulgaris. NCBI lineage: Eukaryota > Metazoa > Arthropoda > Insecta > Hymenoptera > Vespidae > Vespula > Vespula vulgaris. Next base: position 2,766,481 of record NC_066592.1, read on the forward strand.
CTTTGATAAAAGTTAAATTAACGCGTCTACGAACGTATGTTAGTAGATACATATATATGTGCACGCATACATATATATATATACACATACATAGATACTATGTACGTACTTACACGTTTTATCAAGCTATAAACTCTTGCTCGTATTTCGGCCGAAAATGTTGAAAATTTACTTCGTCCTAGTTTTAACGCGAGAGGTGAGATAACATCGCGAGTCACTCGACTTATGTACGGAAAGAAAGAGAGTAAGAGAGAGAGAGAGAGAGAGAGAGAGAGTAAGACAGAGAGGGAGAGGAACGGAGGGAGGGAGGGAGTAAGAAGAAGAGGATGAGAAGAAGTACTTTGGTGGTTAGGCGTTCACCTTTCCTATTTTACATGTGTGTACATATATATATATATATATATATATATATATATGTATGTATGTATGTATGTATGTATGTATGTGTGTAAGTACGATCTACGCTAAGTGAACAGTTTATGTATATGTACTTACATATATTTCTACGAAAGAAATATTACTTACGAGAAACTTGGTTTTTCCTATTTTTCTCTCACCCCCATACTTGTTTTATTATATATATGTGTATGTATGTAAGTATGTATGTAAGCATGTACGTATGCATGTATGCATGTATGCATGCATGCATGTATGTATGTTATATGTATGTATGTATGTATGTATGTATATATGTAAATATATGCGTAGTAGAAATATGCGAACATTTATTTTTTATTAAATTCAAGATGGTCGGAAAAAAAACGAATAGATGTTAATAAAGAAAATATGAGAAATATTTCCGCGTTCGTCAATTATTACGCGCATAAATATTTTAATATAATTAATGGCTGATAAAATGAAAGGATAAATGATTGAATTCTATTGAAAATTATTTCATGGAAATAATTTAATATATTCTATTAAGGAATTATTAATCAATAGAAATTGTTACTACTTAACAGGAACATTCGAATTTTTATTGAAAATTATTTGACGGAAAAATTTAATAAGATATATTAAGAATACAATAGAAATTGTTACTAGTTAATTGGAACATTTGAATTCTGAATTCTTTACGAGGTTTCGTTATTCTTTCCCTTATTTTTTTTATCCTTTTTTTCTTTTTAATTTCCAGTAAATTTGACAATCGAGTTTAAAAAGAGAAAGAGATTGAAAAAAGCTTATTCCCTCACTTTACGTGACTTTTACGATTCTCACTATTTTTTCTTTTTTAATTTCTTTTTTTAATTCGTTTCTTTTTTCTATTTCTTTTTTTTTTCTGTCCAAGCTCGATGACGACCCGCTCGTGAAATCAAAATTTGTTGGAACCTTCGTTTTTTCTTTCCATCTCTCTCTCTCTCTCTCTCTTTCTCTCTCTCTCTCTCTCTCTCTCTCTCTCTCTCTCTCTCTCTCTCTCTCTCTCTCTCTCAACTCGATTTCATTTCATACGAGTATTACACATAACGTAAGTATTCGCGTGGGTAAAATTTCGTATCTTTTTGGTCATCATTTTCACACGTATAGATACACACGTACACATATATACATATTCTCTCTCCCACCCTTTTTCTTTCTTTATTTTCAACGCTAGTATGATTTGCACTTTACTATAACGAGAAATATATGTGTACACTCGACCCTCTTTATTCCTTTCGAGGCATAAAAAAACAGAAAGAGAGAAAGACAAAAGAAATAAAGAAAAAATTCGCGATATCGCGATATATATATATATATATTTCATACATTGTTCTTCATAAACGAGAACAAAGACATTCCTCTTTTTTTCTTGAGTATAGCATCTCTCCTTGTCAGCATTTTGTTCTAACGCATTATGGCTATCGCCAAAGGAAATTCTCCCATTTACAAAACGTTTCTCTTTGTGATTTCGATGAAGAACTCGTTAAAACTTTTTTTTCGAATAAACGGATAAATAGATAATCGAACGCAGAGACACGTACGATGAAAATTGAATAACTCGTGAAAAAAAAAAAAAAAAATAAAATAAATTTACCTACGATTTTTTTAAAGATCATTTAGTTTATTCATTTATTCATTTATTATTATTATTATTATTATTATTATTATTATTATTATTATTATTATTATTATTATTTTAAATTTTATCGTTTAATAACATTGATTATTACGTGTAAGAGTTATCTGGGCACGACTTTCTCGCGCAACATTATTCTTAATATTTTTTTAAAAAACAGGGATTATATTTTTTAAAAGTAAATGTACGTACGTAGATATATATATATTGTATCTAACATTTTCTTTGTGCTCTTAATTAATGAAAAATAATTAGACGTATAAATAATATTAGAACAAAATATTTTATAATATCTCAAAACGAAAAAGAAATATATTATTCATATCACTTTCGTCCAACGAAAATGATTAATCATTTTTGAGATTACGAATCGCGGAAAATTTGTAAAATTTCTCACGTATCTAAAAACTTCCTTCTATTGATTCTTAAAGCAATGAAATTGCACGAACAATAATTTTCAAAAAGAAACGAATTACGAATAAACTTACTTTCTCTGTAACTCGTCATTTGGACATCGAAAACAAAAGGAACGATTTAAGAAATAATTACAAAAAAAAAAACAAAATATAAAAATATCTGACGAAACGATAAATAAATATATAATATATTCATAATCATCGGCTTCTATACAAACACACACATACATATATATATATGTAGACGCAGATAATTTGTAGTTATTAAAAATCAAAGAAATAAGATAAATCTAATCTTTGTTATTAATAGAAGATTAAAGATACAAAATTCAAATAGAAAAGTAAGCTCAAAGTATCATCGAGATAGTCGCATGTGTTTCTCGGAATAGCAATACTGGAGTTTTCTACGGCCAAGAGAGAAAGAGAGACAGAGACAGAGAGACAGAAAAAGAGAAAGTGGGAGAAAGAAAGAAAGCGAATAACCGAGTTGCGGAAAGTTGCCTCGATAAGATTGAAAGCAATGGGTGGGTGATACATGAAAATTGGATCCTTTTAGAAGCAGCATGGTACGCTCGATCGCGTCCTGTCTTGAAAAAGAGAAACTGTTTTTCGAAAGTTAAAGACGAACGTGAATTTTTCCTTAACAGAAATGAAAAGCAAGTTGTCATATTAAATTTTTTTATTCTTTTTTTTTTAATATCTCGTACGAAAGTAATTTATATATTTCAAGAAAAAAAATATAATATATATATATATATATGTGTGTGTATTTAATGTTTATAAATTATAAGTATATAATCTTGAATAAAACGTTCTTTATTTACCTACTTCGTACAAAGAGCGCTCGTCTTTGGTACTTAAAAAAATTTAACATTTTCTGTTTTTTATTTTCCCCTCTTTTCTACTCTTGCATATTACGTTATTACGTTATTCATTTTATACGCTCGTTAATTATTTAGAAAACAAAAAAACGCGTTTGTTCGTTCGCTTTCTACGTTTCTTTAAAAAAAAAAAAAAAGGAAAAAGAAGAAGGAGAAAGAGAGAGAGAGAGAGAGAGAGAGAGAGAGAGAGAGAAGGAAAAAGGAAACAAGGCAAAGAAGAAAAAAGACGGCAAACAAAAAATATAAGAAGAAAGAAAAAATCTCAGAAAGTACACCTTTATTTTTGTTTTGTCGATTCGTTGTTTTTTCTCTTTTTTTTAACTCGTAGCAACAGAACTCATATATGAGAAAAAGAGAGAGAGGAAAAGAGAGAGAGAAAAAGAAAGAGAGAAAAAGAGAGAGAGAGAGAGAGAGTCGCAGGCTTCGTTAAATAACTGCTGCTCGTGAAAGGATTAAGGGTCGTGTTATCGGCGTACAGGGGGTTGTACCAGTTTTTCGTTTTTACGAAACTCATATTCTTTCTTTTCGTCCAAAGTCCTCCAGAGAGAGAGAGAGAGAGAGAGAGAGAGAGAGAGAGAGAGAGAGAGAGAGAGAGAGAGAGATGAGAGTAGTTTACCTTTAGAGACCGTAAATCGTTCACCCCTTCTCTCCCCCTTTACCCCATGATAATATCAAACTCGTTTTAATTCGCGAGTAAAATAAAAAGAAGAAAAAAAAGAAACAAGAACGAACAACTACACGTGTCGTATCTTTTTAAAGTTTTTCGTCAATATTTCTTTCCAAGAATTCCTTTTTTTCTTTTTTTTTTCTTTTTTTCTTATTTTACGATAGAAAAATTTGTTAGGAAATGAATGTCTATCTGATCTAGTTGGTCTAGACGTAAAGTAGAAATTCAAACGTCCAGTCTCGTCGTCGTCATTGTTGTCATTGTCGTCATTGTCGTCATCTTCGTCGTCTTCGTCGTTCTCGTCGCTTCAACAAAAATGCCGACGAAGTAGCTTTTTCCTATCGCAATCGTTAAAACTTTTTCATATCGACGAGAAGACGTAAAGTGAATTTAACGAAAACTCGTATCACGTTTATTGTACTTAAACTTGTTGCATCTCTTTCTTCTTTTTACGTGGGTGAGGCGTTTGGAGAACGGAGAAGGGGTAGTTGGTGAGAGAGATAGGGGTTGAGAAGGAAAAAAAAAAATATTACCGTTCCAGCTGTTACCATAGCAGAGAAAGTAAACGTCGTATTAAAGAAATTTTACATTTGTCCTTTCTTACAAATTAATCTCTCTTATTTGTTTGTCTTTCTCTCTTTTCGTCATAATCCACAAGTAATTAGTAATTTTATTTCAGGAAATATTTTTTGCTTCGGACTAAACTCGTAAAAATATAAATATGCAAGCGCGAATCCTATATTTCTATTTTCAAAAATCTATTATCACGAATTTTTCATGTTTGCTTTTTCAATCGCGTGTAAAAATATCGTATCTTCGCGTTAATCTGATTTCCTAAAAAATACAAATTTTATATTTTCATTCTCCCCTAAATTGTCTTTAGAAATTTCCTTTTTAAACAATAACCAAATAAATATCATATTTTCCTTATTGAATTTCTTACGTATTTATATAAATTAATTTTGTCTTGTTCTCTCTCATCGCGTATTTGCAATTAACGAATATTCACGTTAAGTTAAGGTCGTATCAGACATTCGACAAGTTTCTATTCACGCAAAAAAAAAACAAAGAAAAAAAGAAAAAAGAAAATTCAGTCTGTCGCATTAGTCAATGAACCAACAACGATCAGTTGTTAGTGTCTTTTTAATTTTACATTTTAGTAATTTCAAATACGTCCATTTCCATTTTTTCCCCTTCTTTTTATTATTTTAATCAAATAATACCAGTGCTTTTATCGTGAAATATTGCTACTTCTATACGTAATCTTTTTTTTCTGTCTTTCTTGATATCCCATTGGAATAGGATCGGAAAAGGTGGATACTTGAGGTCACTTCTTAATTGGAAAATTGAGAGCTCTGAGAGTTGTGTCGTAAGTATCGCGAAACACTTGGCAGTCGCTAACTGGTTTGAGAGTGATCTCGTTAGCCCGTCCTATCTTTTTCTCTTTCTATTTCTTGACACCGTGTAGCTGTGCCAAATACATAGTAGTCTTAGTCGTTCTAGTCGTCGTCGTCTTCGTCGTCCGTCGTCGTCGTCCATCGTCGTCGTTGTCGTCGTCGAGATTTGCCATTTTCCGCGCTCGATAAAATTTTATAAAGCAGTTTCTAGCATGGAGTCTCGGTAGGACGTTTGACGCGACTGAGTCTATTGATTTTTATCTACTACTTCTATTAAATTCTCTCTCTGTCTCTCTTTTTCTCTCTTTCTCTTTATCTATCTATCTCTATCTCTTTCTATCTATATTTTTCTCTCTTTGAAAAGACGAGTTCTATCGAGCCAATTATTGAGAAACGCCTGCGGATGTTGAAGCTAAGTAAATAATTCTTTAATAATTGCATTTCGATCCATAAACTTATATATATATATGTGTGTGTGTGAGTGTGTGTGTATGTGTATATATATGTTTATTATTAATATCTATGTAAACGAATATTAAAAGAAATTTTATCGAACAGAGATATGCGTATGGAATAATTGAAATGCACGGGCGTAATCAAAAAATAATAAAATAAAATTGTATCATGTGTTGATTGAAAGAAAGAAAAAAAAAAAAACGGAAGAAGGAAAATTGAAATAAAAATATGTAATTTAGAGATATAAATAAATATATTATATTAATAAAATTCGTAACGAAGAGTACGTGCATATTTATATATAATCATTTCTAGAATATATCTACATGTACGGCAATAGAATAAAATTGAATGCGATCCAAAAGGAAAAGGAAAAAGAAATTAATTGAAATATAAAATAATTTCGATTTAATTTAATGAATAAAAAAGAATTTGGTTGAAATAAAATAATTATAAAATTAAATCAAATATACATACAAATATATGTATATATATATATATATGTTATGTGTACATATACACATGTTTTAAAATGCATGCATATAAAAGCTACGTATAAAAGAGCAATCGCGTTGTTCGTTCATTCATTCGTTCGTGAGCTCTTCGTTCATGATGACGCCATATCGACTGGAAGAATTCTTTGAGAATTCGGATATAACAAACGTTCACGTTTCTAGCTCGTTCGAGTTCTCTCGCAACGATCTTTTCGAAAGCACAACAGTCAAATGCTTCAAGAGTCAAATTCGTTCGAGCGTACATACGCGAAATAATCGAGAACGAACCTAAAAATACATTTATATATGTGTGTGTGTGTATGTTGTATGTATCTAAGTATTTCTCAACCACGTTGAATAAAAGCTTTATAAATCCTTTCGACGAATTTTATTAGATGGAAAAATGATTGCGCTTACTATCGACGTACTATATATAGTATACCAAAATATAGTTCAGGGATAAAACTACTCGATACAAGCTGGGTCAAAGGTTTCTATGGATGATTTCAAAGAAAAGAGAAAAAGAACAGGAAAAGGAAAATAAACGAATCAATTACATTTTCTTTTTTTCCTTTTTCTGGTAATTCATTTTAGGCTAATTGATTTTTCTTCACCCTCTTCTTTTTTTTCCTTTTAAGATCGTAAAATTGCAAGCTCAAACAGTCACGAAAAAGTGTATACCTAATTTTCTTCTATTTACGTGGTAATCTGACCCCCTCAAAAAAAACCGCATCAAGAGCATGTAAAAAGAGAATTCTTTTGTTTCATAAACCTTGTTATTTCGTTATCCTGTCAGAAAAAGTGATTTTCAAAAATCACTTGAAGAAAACTTTATGCAAAAATTTGATTAAACTCATAACGTTGATTAATTTTCTTTCGAATGAACAATTTATTAATTATATATTCTCTACGATTTTTTCGTTTCTCTTCTTCTTTTTTTTTTCCTTTTTTCTCATATTTCTTTTTCTTCCAAATCATTAGACTTTGTAAGTTTTATAATCAAAGTCGATCGATCTCTTAACTTTCACGCATTTCTCAAATACTCTGACTTTAAGATCGTAACTTTGAGAATGGAAGAAGAGATAACAAAAGAAAATAATAAAAAAATTAAAAAAAAAACCAAAATATCAGAACATAAAGTAGAAGAGTAAAAACAAAAGAAAATAGATTTTTGTTATACCCTCATCAATTTATTCGCAAATACTAGCGTGTATACCACGAAAGATTAAATTAAATTTCTAAATCCGTCAGTAACTTTTTCAATTCTGAAAACTTTTGTGTCCTTATCGTTGCAAGAATTTCTATTAGTAGATAAAGAGCAAATATTTTAGTTTATAATCGATTTATAATAATAATAAGAAAAAAACATAATTGTAATAAATTATTAAAATTATCTTATCTCGTAATGTTCGTTCATTGTTCATTGTTTGTTCATTGTAAATGTTTGTTCATAGTTTATTCAAGAATTGAAAAATTTGAAAGTTTATTTATTCTTTGATGGTTGTATTATACTTCCTGATAAAAGTATGACGTTAGAAACGAGTTACAAAAAATTATCATCGTATTAAAAACGAAATACCTCATCCAAAAAAATCGATCTATCTCTATCTAGTGAAATGATCTTGCAGTGTTACGCGAGCGAATTTAAAATCGTGTAAAGTTATTAAATTTTTCTAGATATACTACGGTACAAATATCGATCGATCGATCGTCCGATCTCAATCGACTTACGATTAAAAAAAAAAAATTAAAATAAAATAAAATAAATAAAATAAGAAAAAAACAAAAAAGTAAAAATCAAAACGTATGTAGTCGAAAATATTTTTCGATTCGATGCGACTCGATTAAAAAAGAAAAAAGAAAAACGAAAAAGTAGATAATATTTGATCAAAATCCAAATGAAAGGATTGAGATATTGCGATGTAATACGGTGCAACGAACGAGAAAGTAATCCTTCGAATTTGGGTAGTACATTTCGGAATTTCGCAAAAACTCTTCGAAGAAGAGATCTTCAAAGAAAATGGCCGGAAAGTTTGCGGGTGAAGGAATGATGTTTTGTCGGTTGCTAGGGTTGGATGGAAAACGCTGTCCGTCTTTCTATCCCTTTGTTATTCTCCGAAGTTAAGCTTTCGAGAGGCTCGTTTGAAACCTCGAGACTTTCACAAGAGAATAGACCAGAGTAGACCAGAGTAGACCAGAGTAGACCAGAGTAGACTGGAGTAAAGTAAAGTAGAGTAGAGAAAGAGGAAGAAAGAGAGAGAAAAAGAGAGAGAGAGGGAGAGAGAATGTTGCTAACGTTGGAAGATCTCGTCATTTCTACGAACAGAGTCGAAACTTACGCGTTCGTCAGAATTTCCGTGGAAAGGGGTGGTGGTTGGGTAGATGGGGTGGAAGAGGGTGAAAATTCGTTGCTTCCCCCACCACTCTCACAGGAATTGCTAGATGGAGGAAAAAGGACGGGAGAAGAGAAGAGATGAGACGGGGAAGAAGAGGAAGAGGAAGTGGAAGGAGTAAAAAAGAAAGCAAGAAAAAAAAGAAAAAGAAAAAGAAAAAAAAGGAAAAAGAAAAAGTATGGAAAAAGAAGTGAAAGATTCGGGATCTAGCAATGCTTTCGACGTTAAAAACGAGTCTCGTTAGGAAAACAAAAAAGAAGTAAAGTAAAGTAAAGAAGAGGAAGAAGAAGAGGACGAAGACGAAGACGAAGACGAAGAGAAGAAGAGAAGAAGAGGATGCTGAAGAAGAAAAAGAAAAAAAAAGAAAAGAGTAGAAAATGTTCTCTAACTCAAAGCTTCGAGGAGGAGGACGCTGAGGACAGTAAAGGGGTTGTCGAAGGAGAGGAAAAGGGATGGTTGGGGATCGGGAGCAAGGAATGACGGTAGAGGGATGAGTAAGGTTCCATCAAAGAAGCGGAAAACTCTGATTCAAAATCTTGTTAAACTTTCGACTTCGATCCGTGCCTTCTTACTTCTTCCCTCCTCCTCGTTTGCGCGTCTTTCCTTACGCTGTGACGGTGGCAAGGACGCGCGAATAAAAGAATGCAACGAAGATGGAAGTAGACAGATGGAAAGAGAAAGAGAAAGAGAGATATATATATAGAAAGAGAATGAGAAAGACGGAGAAAGTGCAATAGAGAATGAGAGAGATGAACGGGATGAGTTGAGAGAGAAGTTGTTTATCTTAGCGAGCGAGAACATGTCTCAGGAGTACAGAGAAAGAACATATGCATTCGAACAAATACGTTTGTGTATGTATGTATGTATGTATGTATGTATGTATGTATGTATGTATGTATGTATGTATGTATGTATGTATGTATGTATGTATGTATGTATGTATGTATGTATGTATGTATGTATGTATGTATGTATGTATGTATGTATGTATGTATGTATGTATGTATGTATGTATGTATGTATGTATGTTTATACGTACGTAATACAATGTTTGACTGAGAAAAAAAATGGACGACAAAGACGAAACACAAGATACGAAATGTACAACGACTGTGTACGTACGTATGTATGTATATGTAAGTAAGTAAGTACGTAAGTAAGTAAGTAAGTAAGTAAGTAGAGTAAGTACATATATACGTATGTAGGTAAACGTTTCGAAAGGTAAAAGTTAAGAAGATGTTGTAGATGAAAAATATGAAGAATATATATCTAATACGTGAGACAGAAGATAGTACGTGGATCATTTTTTTTTAAATGAACTTTTGCACGTGTGCTTTCTATCGCGTTACAGCTATAAGGAAAAAAAAAAAAGAAAACAAACACAAGGAAGAAGACATATTTGGTAACGTTTCCGTTTAAAATACGATCGAATTTTACTTCGATAAAAATATATATATATATGTGTGTGTGCATGTGTGTATATATGTCTATCTATTACATAGAAAATATTTTATCGTTATCCTTGAAATTGATAGATATAGATAGGGAAGAAAAGGGAAGCTTCGTAATTCCACTAAATCGCTCCCAGTGTGTACGTGATAGTATAGAAAACAAAAAGAAGAAGAAGAAGAAGGAAAGAGGAAAAGTCAAAAAGAGACAGAGAAAAAGAAAGAGAAAAAGAAAGAGAAAAAGAAAAAGAGAGAGAGAGAGAGAGAGAAAGAGAAGGAAAAAAGAAAGTAAAAAAGGGGAGACAGAAAGATAGTAAGAAAAAGGGGGTTATGTAAGGGGTAGGGATCACGTTGGTCGATAATTGTGATTGTAGTGAAACACACACACATATACATATATGTATCTATATGTACATGCATCCACATATATAACCATTTGTGTATATAGGTAGTAGTATTTGTCGTAATCTTACCACTCCGTCGCCAAGATTGTGAACAACGCAGGGTAGCAAAGCCGTGGAACCGGATTGTGCAGGGATCGTAGTTGCGTTCTCGGTAGCAAAGGTCATCGGCAAAGTGGGTGGAAGTTGGATGTCCAATGGTCTCATCGTCGCCATCGTTGTCATCATCGTTGTCGTCGTCATCGGAATCAGCGTAGTAGATGTTCTCGTTGCAATTGCCGTAGTGTTCGTCATCGCCGTTCCCAAAACGTTTCCATTGCCAGCGACTACTACCTCGGCAATAACCGTGCTCGTATGGTACTCTGAAAAATGGCCGTTAAATCAAAGCGATCGTTAGTGCGGTCACCTCTAAGGAAAGTCAGCTTTTTAACGGTTTGTCCGTTAGAGCTTGCTAAAGCTTCTATACTATGTCGACGGATTCTTTCTTTCATTCTTTCTTTCATTCTTTCTTTCTTTCTTTCTTTCTTTCGTTCGTTCGTTCATTCATTCATTCATTCTTTTTTTTTCTTTCTTTTATTCTTTCTTTCATTCTCCCTATTTTTTTCCTCTTTTCTTTCTTTCCCTCTTTCTTTCAACCTTTCTCGTTAAAGAGTTTTCCTTATCATTTCTCCTCACCTCCCACACCCTCCTCCCTCCCTCCCACCCACCCACCCACCCCTCAAGTTTCTTCTACGATCAATCCGCCTACTATTTCTTTTTACTTCTTTTTGTTTTGTTTTGTTTTGTTTCGTTTTGTTTTTCTTTTTTGTTTGTTTCGCTTTTCTTCACGAATTCTTTAACTACCACTAGCAACGAATTTCGCGACACTTTCGATACAGATATGTGCTACACGCAAGGAATTCACTTTTTCTTTTTTCCATTTCTTTCCTTTTCAAATAATTCTTTCTCACCGGCGATTCTTATAATGCATGAGAATGTTTGTATATTACTGTTTTGAATAACATTGCTATCGTAAGAATAGCACTGCGTTAGAAGAGATTTATAGATATTTCTATTTAAATAACTCTCAACTCTGTGTATAGATATCTACATATACCTCACACACATACACTCATACGCATGTGTATATATATATTCAAAAATACTTCATATAATTTTTAAACCTATTTCTTCTTTGTTATTATTCCTATTAAATAATCAAGAAAAATATTCATTTACTTCCCCCATTCTTTTCCTATTAATTAAATTAACATACACACATGTAGTACACATGTATGTATATACATATATATATACAACTATATAAAATTAAAACTACTTACTACTTTTCAAATTGTCGCCAATATATTCTATCTAAATCGTCGCTGTTACGTCTTACACCGATCACCGTTGTACTTTACGCCATCCCTCCCTTTCTTAAACTATTTCGTCTTATCGTGAGTCTCGTGATTAACAATATACCCCCACCCTGCCCGACCCAACCATCGTACCTACGAAGCATTGTCTCGATCGGTTTGGTATTTATTGTCCTTTCGACATTCGTCCTTCTTAACACAAAGAGGAATCTTAATGTTCTTAAAATCGATCGATAAAATAACAAAAACAATTTGTACGATAGAATATGTACGTAAATAAAACTGTTCTTGATTATTTTCTCTCCCTCTCTCTCTCTCTTTCTCTCTCTCTTTATTTATCTATCTTCAAGTATCTCTTTCTTTTTCTCTCAATAGTAAAACGATGAATCAAAGTAAGATCAGAAAGATATAATATCATGGGAAACGAAAAATATGAAAATTACAAATTCTTTCGTTCTACAATGATAATATTAAATATAATATATATATATATATATATATATATATATATATATATATTACGAATCTCTTAAATAAATCCTATCCAATTCTGAAAATATTTCTTTGCATTTCTACAAAATCGTTCCCTCTGCTCCCTTCGTATTTAATCCTTCACCGATAATAATACGCTACATTTCCATGCTATTGTTCCATCTCTTTCTCTGTATTCTCATAATATAGAATACGTCCTACCGTCTCTATATGTGATACGTGATACGTGATACGTGATTATGTCTAACATATATACATATATATATATGTATATATATATATGTATGTATGTATATATATAATACCTAAATATCTCTCTCTAAACACACACATATGTATACACATACATACATACATACATATATATACATACATATATATATATATATATATATGTATATGTATATATGTAATGTTATGCTGGATTTACGTCCTTTACGCCAGCCGCAGTACGGCCTTTAAATGGGATTTCTCGCGGACGCGCGTTTCAATATTTTCTACCTTGTGTATCTGCATTAGTACCCGACATTCCGCTAAATACGTTTCCCCTTCTCTTTTTCTCATTTCGACTATCTTCCTTTTTTGTCCCTCCCCTCTAACAGTCGATCTCTCCATCTCTTTCTTTCTTTCTCTCTTTCCCTCTCTATACCTATCTCTCTCTCTTTCTTTTTTCTCGCTCTCTCTCTCTCTCTCTCTCTCTCTCTCTCTCTCTCTCTCTCTCTCTTTCTCTTTCTCACACTGTCTCTCTCTCTCTCTCTCTTTCTTTCTTTCACTGTCTCTTTCTCTTTCTCTCACATCTTCATTTCCCATTTCCTATTCCTATGTAGTTCACCCGTATCCTCAACGCAGGGAATATTTTCTTCCCTATGGGAATGTACAACTATCGTCGAGGGATAGCAAAAAAAAAAAAAAAACAAGAAAAAGGTTGTATTGCATATAGACTAACGCTTTTAACACGATCCACGAATATGCAATATGTCGGTGAAAATTTCAAATATAATATTCAACCTTTATTACGTACCTTATTGAAATTATGAGATATGAGATATTAATATTGCTCGAGGTAGGAGGATAAAAGTTTCTTTTTCTTTTTTTTTTTTTTCACATTAATATTAATCACGTATAATATTCGGCCAATATCTATATGAACTAGACTTTTGTTTCTTGTTTTTGGTTTAATAAATGTTAAAATCGATAACGTATTAAACTGATATATACGTGTGTATGTATGTACATATCTTGTTGATACGTATTAAAATCTCAAAATCGCTTTGATTTGTTTTATATAAATAGCGTTCTATTAAACAGCGATTTATTAAACAGTGATTCATTAAATAGTACTTTATTTAATAATGTTAAACTCTATCTTTCTTTTCTCTCATTCTCTCTCTCTTATTTTATTTGGATGAGTGATATTAATATTACTTAGAGAAGTTCTTATGTGACATTAATTTTAATTATATATGATGTTCACGTGATATCTATCGGTTATAGATTTTTTAGTAAATATTAAATATAAAAAACTATCACATTATTACATATATACATATATATATATATATATAATTGAGATTATGTTAAAACTTCCATGATATATCAAGCGTTTTTTAACGCGTTTATAAAAGTGATAAAGTTCCTGCGATTGATTTAATTACAAAAAAAGAAGAAAGAAAGAAAGAAAAAAAAGAAAAACAAAGAAATATTTTTCCGATGAAAAAATTATCGCCCTTTAAACATTTATTCTTTCTTTCAACTTGATAATAATTTTTATCTTTAATTCGTTTCAACCAATTTTCAATGCGTACGCGAAAATCTCATATATTTTTCGTAATGTGTATGATTACAGCGTAACGTTATAACGACGTGTTTCATTCGCAGAACATTAACTACGAGATATGATTAAAATCGATCGAATTGATCGAAACACAAAAAGGATGATAATGATACCGTGACGATCGGATAAACATACGAAATTATATATTTATATATTTATATATATGTATATATTCATTTATTTTTAAAATTAGAAAAATTATAAACGAAAAATTTCTTATTTGTTAACGTCACGATGGAAATGAAATATCGTTTTATAAATATTTCATAACCCGACTGATTTTCATTTCGCACATTATACCATACATGCACATTGTATTTGTGCATGTAAATATCTATATCTATGTATGTAAATTTACAATGTGCACATCGATCGCTACGCGTACGAAAGTAATATTAAATGTTCCAGATATTTAATGAGCGCACGCGGAGGATACGTAACAGTAATCGCTGTTACGTGAAAAAAAAAAAAGAAAAAGAAAAGCAAAAAAAAAAAAGAAATGAAAAAGCAAAAGAAAAAAAAAGAAATGCAAAAACTATTAACATTGAAAATATAGAAATCGATACAATTTAATTAAACGAAGCGCGATCGTTGAATGAAAGAGAAGAAAAAAAAAAAAGAAAGAAATTCAATCAAATACCGAATAACGATTTGTACTCGTTAAAACGTATCGAAAGTATCGAATCAATATCTATCCTATCTAAAAATAAAAAATATGTATGTACTTATTATATATCCGTCTAATCATTGAAATATATTATTTTTTAATATCTTTAATTAGATGCAAAAAGAAAAATAGAGTTTTTCCGTTCGTTAATTACGATCGATAGTATATAATGTACAATATGTAGAAGGTTATGTAAATAGGTATCATATATATTTATCGAATCGAGGGAAAATTTAATGAGCTGCAAAGGATATGCGTATGTATCGTTGAGAACACTCGATCATATATGTGTATATATATACATATATATATATGTATGTATGTATATATCTAGCTACCCATTCATTCGATGCACGAAGTTTCTTCGGAATTTCATGTTCAAGAGGTCATATCTACCCTATTGACTTATAAAAGCTCCTAACTCTGATCGTGAGTCATTGATCTAACTTCAATGTACATCTATATATATATATCGTCGCGTAGGACGTAACTAAGGTAGGAAAAGAGAGAGAAATAGCGTTATATTTCGATCATTTGAAAAGTTTTTTCTTCTCTGAAGAAAACTTATATTTTTATATTTATTAGCTAACAAAATATCGGACGTTTAATCGGATGGATTAACTTTATGACGAATAAAGATCGATTATAAAGTCAAATCGGTACAGTTTTATTTCTGTACATATTAATTTCTTATTTATTTTATTCTATAAATAATACTTTTACTATTTTGAAATAATATTTTTAGCTATTGTGTTAGCTGGTGAATGTACGAGAGATAGAGAGAGAATAAAAAATTTATTTCCAAGCTTGGTATGGAAACGAGGATATACCGAAATAAAGTATAGTAATAAATAATAATGACGTAGAGAGAACAAGAGATTCAATCTCGCAATTACGTGAAAAATAAGGGGATATTAAACTAGGGTGGGAAATAGATATATAAATGTTTTTTCTTTTTTCCATTCTTTTCTTTTCTTTTCTTTTCTTTTCTTATTCTTTTTCTTCGGCTTCTTCTACTTTTGCCAAGAGCAAAGCAAAAAGATATATTAACGAGCTGTTGGCGCGGGAAGTTAAAAAGCAATTAGTTAAAGGAAATTATCGGCAAAGTATAATCGACTTATTGAGATATTGATGATCGGATATTGGATTGAATGATACGATGAGAAATAAGGAATTAAAGGAAAAAGAAAAAATGAAAATTGAAATAGATAGATAGAAAGAGAGAAGAGACAGAGAGAGAAAGAGCGGTACTGTAAAAGATTAAAAAACAGAAAAGAAAAAGAGAAGGGAGAGGAAAAAAGAAAAAAGATAAAGAAAAAAAAAGAGAGAGAAAAAGGGAAAAAGGGAAACTCGTCTAACGTTAATCGAGCCAATTCGCTGGAAAATGAGAGTATACTTCTTGCGATTCTGGTTTGCCAGGATGTAAAAAATGCCTGGCGTTTATGAGAAAGAGTAAGAGAGAGAAAGAAAGAGAGAGAGAGAGAGAGAGAGTTTGTTAGAGAAAGAGAGAGCGAAAGAGAGAGACAGCACCGTTCTCTTTTTTCGTAATCCCAGGAGCAACCACGCGGAATGAAATGGCTCCTCAGGAGTAGGTATCTCGCGTGGCTAGGTAAGTAGGTAGGTTACTAGCTATCTAGCCAAGCTAGCAACCTTGCTTCCGAGATAGTAGATACGTACATACGTACATACATATGCATACATACGAACGTACGTGAATACTTATGTAACTACGTTCCTATATATACATATATGTATATCTATGTATATATTAAAATGCAATGTAATGCGGAAACGGAGACATTAAAGTGAGCGCGATTAATTCGATGATCGCATCAGCATCACCTCTTCTGTCGTTTCGTATATCAGAGAATACATATATACATATTGTATATATATATATGTGTGTATGTATATATATATATGTATATATATATATACCACGATAGAACATAATCCTAAAGCTTCTTGTCGTCATTAACGAACACCACGATTTCTCTTGATCGCGAAATCCCTCTTTCACTGAATGATGGAATGACAATTTATGCTAAGAATTCGAATCAATCAATTCTCCCTCTTCTATCCCTTATAGATAATCTATCTATATATCCGTCTGTCTATCTATCTCTCTTTTTCTAACAAAACGTTTAACCGGAAACCATCCCTTCCGTTTCTGTTATTCTGTTATCGAACTGTTATAAAGGCGCACGAAGAATCGTACCCTTGGGTACTATCTATTTCGAGTAATTTCAATTTCGTTTGGTAACTAACATAACAATTTGATCAATTCGATTTACGATGATTTTCAATATTTCTTTTCAATTTCTTTTTCTTTTTCTTTTTCTTTTTCTTTTTCTCACTTTCTACTCGAACAATACTGGATTAATATCTTTGTCCTCAAAGAGAGAAATTTTTGGACGATATCATTTTTTTTTTTATTAACTCGTTTATAATCTCTTTCGTTCTGGTTGTTGTTGTTGTCGTTGTTGTTGAACAGTAAAAAGCAAATAATCGGACCCTTGGGCACGATCGCTTCTAAAATTATTTTCAATTTCGTTTCGGTAACAAGCACACGTGAATCAATTCCATCTACGACGATTTTCGATATATTTTTTTTCTTTTTTTCGATAATATTTTTTTTTGGTTTTATTATTTTCTCGACGCCTATCTCTCTCTCTCTCTCTCTCTCTCTCTTTCTCTCTCGATCAGATATTCTCGATATTGAAAAATAAACTTTTTTATGAAGAATTTTAATTTATCTATCCGAGCGAAACACACACATACACATACATTATTTTTATGTTTTATACATTTTATGTAATTATTTGTCGATACTTTGAAAGTTATCATTATCTCTCGACATATTTCAAATAAAATTGATCTATACTCGAAAATCATAATACTCGCATTAAACGAATATAACCGCACATCGCATCCATCATAATTTTTTTTTTTTAAGAGAAAGAGAGAGAAAGAAAGAGAGAAAGAGAGGGAGGGAGATACAAACTGGAAATGAGATGTCGAATACGACTCGAACTCGTCATGATCGTAAAGAGTTAAAAGACCATCGTTTTACGTGCGTTAGATCGATCGATCGATCATTCTCTTTATTTCTTTCGTTCGTTCGTTCGTTCGTTCGTCTATTCGTTCGTCGATCGTTCGATCGATCGATCGATTGATCCAAGCATCGAAAAAATAAAAGCAAACAAACGAAAGGAATCCGTTCAGCTTTCGGACCTTTTGTTTCTCGCCCTTCGATCTCAACGCCCTTTTTTAATATCCATCAAAGAAAAATAAAGAAAATAATTTCGGTTCTTTATCGATCCGATTATTTTCATAGGGATGAAAACGAACAAGGAGAAAAATGGGGGCAAAAGAAAAAATGGAAAAGGAAAAAAAAATAAAAAAAAAATAAAATAAAACAAGAAACGTGCAAACGTGATTTATTTCGCTCCTCGCATAAGTTAAGCTACGTACCCGTATAAATCTTTCCTGGCGTAGGTAAAAGAGAGTGGAAACGAAGAGAAGGAGGAGAAAATAAAAGAAAAGGGAAAAAAAGGGAAGAAAAA